>NC_057808.1:14836457-14854140 GCF_018294505.1 Triticum aestivum | reverse complement strand
CCAGTTCTCTGGCCCCCGGTGCTACTCCGGCAGCCGATCGAGACGATTTGTAACCTGTGGATCCACGAATCGTGGTTGAATGAGGGCTCAACTCCCTAATGCCAGGATGGCGCACAACCGATCTTGCCGAGGAGATGCATCGGTGGAGTGGAAGATGGGGTGGCCGGGCTGCTCGACGAAGGAGGAGCGGGCAAAGCTGGCCGGTGAAATCGCTGTGTTGCTGGACGAAGAGGAGGGAAGGAGGCGCACGGGGCAGATCCGGGGGAAAGGGGATCCGACGAGGCGAGGAGAGAATATTACGCACGGACGTTGCGGGCGTTAGCTCCCCACCGATTGATTTTTTTTCTTTATTTTCTTATTTAGAAAACAAAGAGAACTCTCGAGCGTTGGATTTCAATTAGATCGAGGACATCCGACTGATCTGACGATAGAGTTTTAACAGACTATAGATACAAAGTGTTTCCATTTAAGTATGCATCAATTAAGATGGATCGAAGGGAGTATCAATTTCGTGAAAACTTGGCCAGAGAGATCTAGAAAAAGTTGGAGCATTCGAATAAGACAACAAGTTTGAGGAGCTCAAAAGCTCCCTTTCCCATGCACCAAACAAAGGTGAGGAATTTGCAAGGAGAAAGTCCGGGATAAACCACATATTTCCCTCGCAGCACGCGACAACCAAGAAAGAAGGAACAACCCTCTATATTTGAGTTCGGAGGGGAGCACGGGGATTGAGCATAATCACTTGGCAGGGGAGGAGGGGGTCACATGGAGTGAGGCATCATTGGGGGCGCCGGGAGGGAGTGACCGCAGCCAGCAAATGGGGGACATGTTGGAAATATGCCCTAGAGGCAATAATAAAATGGTTATTATTATGTTTCCTTGTTCATGATAATTGTCTATTGTTCATGCTATAATTGTGTTATCCAAAAATCGTAATACATGTGTGAATGCATAGACTATAACATGTCCCTAGTGAGCATCTAGTTGACTAGCTCGTTGATCAATAGATGGTTACGGTTTCCTGACCATGGACATTGGATGTCACTGATAACGGGATCACATCATTAGGAGAATGATGTGATGGACAAGACCCAATCCTAAACATACCACTAGATCGTGTAGTTCGTTTGCTAAAGCTTTTCTAATGTCAAGTATCATTTCCTTAGACCATGAGATCGTGCAACTCCCGGATACCGTAGGAATGCTTTGGGTGTACCAAACGTCACAACGTAACTGGGTGGCTATAAAGGTGCACTACAGGTATCTCCGAAAGTGTCTGTTGGGTTGGCACAGATCGAGACTGGGATTTTTCACTCCGTATGACGGAGAGGTATCTCTGGGCCCACTCGGTAATGCATCATCATAATGAGCTCAATGTGACCAAGTGATTGGTCACGGGATCATGCATTATGGTACGAGTAAAGTGACTTGTCGGTAACGAGATTGAACGAGGTATTGGGATACCGATGATCGAATCTCGGGCAAGTAACGTACCGATTGACAAAGAGAATTGTATACAGGATTACTTGAATCCTCGACATCGTGGTTCATCCGATGAGATCATCGAGGAGCATGTGGGAGCCAACATGGGTATCCAGATCCCGCTGTTGGTTATTGACCGGAGTCGTCTCGGTCATGTCTGCGTGTCTCCCGAACCCGTATGGTCTACACACTTAAGGTTCGGTGACGCTAGGGTTGTAGAGATATTAGTATGCGGTAACCCGAAAGTTGTTCGGAGTCTCGGATGAGATCCCGGACATCACGAGGAGTTCCGGAATGGTCCAGAGGTAAAGATTTGTATATAGGAAGTCCAGTTTCGGCCACCGGGAAAGTTTCTGGGGTCACCAGTATTGTACCGGGACCACCGGAAGGGTCCCGGGGGTCGACCGGGTGGGGCCACCTATCCCGGAGGGCCCCATGGGCTGAAGTGGGAAGGGAACCAGCCCCTGGTGGGCTGGTGCGCCCCCCATGGGCCTCCTCCTGCGCCTAGGGTTGGAAACCCTGGGGGTGGGGGGAGCCCCACCTGACTTGGGGGGCAAGTTTCCCCCTTGGCCATCGCCCCCCCCTTGAGATTAGATCTCTAGGGGCCGGCGCCCTCCCAGGGCCCCTATATAAAGGGGGGGGAGGGCTGCGCACCCCAAACCCTGGCGCCTCCCTCTCCCTCCTGTAACACCTCTCCCTCTCGCTGAGCTTGGCGAAGCCCTGCCGAGATCCCCGCTGCTTCCACCACCACGCCGTCGTGCTGCTGGATCTCCATCAACCTCTCCTTCCCCTTGCTGGATCAAGAAGGAGGAGACGTCTCTCCCAACCGTACGTGTGTTGAACGCGGAGGTGCCGTCCGTTCGGCGGTGATTTGGATCACGACGAGTACGACTCCATCAACCCCGTTCTCTTGAACGCTTTCGCTCGCGATCTACAAGGGTATGTAGATGCACTCCTCCCCTCTCGTTGCTAGTAAACTCCATAGATTGATCTTGGTGATGCGTAGAAAATTTTAAATTTCTGCTTCGATCCCCAACAGTGGCATCATGGGCTAGGTCTATCCGTAGTTTCTATGCACGAGTAGAACACAAGTTGTTGTGGGCGTCGATTTTGTCAATTTACTTGCCGTTACTAGTCTTATCTTGATTCGGCGGCATCGTGGGATGAAGCGGCCCGGACCGACTTTACACGTACACTTACGTGAGACAGGTTCCACCAACTGACATGCACTAGTTGCATAAGATGGCTAGCGGGTGTCTGTCTCTCCCACTTTAGTCGGATCGGATTCGATGAAAAGGGTCCTTATGAAGGGTAAATAGAAATTGGCATATCACATTGTGGTTTTGGCGTAGGTAAGAATCGTTCTTGCTAGAAACCTATAGCAGCCACGTAAAAATTTGCAACAACAATTAGAGGACGTCTAACTTGTTTTTGCAGCAAGTGTCATGTGATGTGATATGGCCAGAAGGATGTGATGAATGATATATGTGATTTATGAGATTGATCATGTTCTTGTAATAGGAATCACGACTTGCATGTCGATGAGTATGACAACCGGCAGGAGCCATAGGAGTTGCCTTAATTTATTTATGACCTGCGTGTCAACTGGAACGTCATGTAATTACTTTACTTTATTGCTAACCGTTAGCCATAGTAGTAGAAGTAATAGTTGGCGAGACAACTTCATGAAGACACGATGATGGAGATCATGGTGTCATGCCGGTGACGATGATGAACATGGCGCCCCGAAGATGGAGATCAAAAGGAGCAAAATGATATTGGCCATATCATGTCACTATTTGATTGCATGTGATGTTTATCATGTTTTACATCTTATTTGCTTAGAACGACGGTAGCATAAATAAGATGATCCCTCGCTAAAGTTTCAAAAAAGTG
This sequence comes from Triticum aestivum, assembly GCF_018294505.1. Taxonomy (NCBI): domain Eukaryota; kingdom Viridiplantae; phylum Streptophyta; class Magnoliopsida; order Poales; family Poaceae; genus Triticum; species Triticum aestivum. The sequence goes on along the minus strand of NC_057808.1, from coordinate 14,850,762 downwards.
TTCCCCCTAACTGTGCACCGTTGCGAAAGTTCGTTGTTCCGAAGCACCACGTGATGATCGGGTGTGATAGGTTCTAACGTTCGCATACAACGGGTGTAAGCCAGATTTACACACGCAATACACTTAGGTTGACTTGACGAGCCTAGCATGTACAGACATGGCCTCGGAACACAAGAGACCGAAAGGTCCAACATGAGTCGTATAGCAGATACGATCAACATGAAGATGTTCACCGATGATGACTAGTCCGTCTCACGTGATGATCGGACACGGCCTAGTTGACCCGAATCATGTATCACTTAGATGACTAGAGGGATGTCTATCTGAGTGGGAGTTTGTTAATAATTTGATTAGATGAACTTAATTATCATGAACTTAGTCTAAATTTTTTTACAATATGTCTTGTAGATCAAATGGCCCACGCTAATGTTGCCCTCAACTTCAACGCGTTCCTAGAGAAAACCAAGCTGAAAGACGATGGTAGCAACTACACGGACTGGGTCCGTAACCTGAGGATTATCCTCATAGCTGCCAAGAAAGCATATGTCCTTGAAGCACCGCTAGGTGATGCACCTGTTTTCCCAGCAACTCAAGACGTTCTGAACGCCTGGCAGTCGCGTAGTGATGATTACTCCCTGGTTCAGTGCGGCATGCTTTACAGCTTAGAACCGGGGCTCCAAAAGCGTTTTGAGCAGCACGGAGCATATGAGATGTGCCAAGAGCTGAAAATGGTTTTCCAAGCTCATGCCCGGGTCGAGAGATATGAAGTCTCCGACAAGTTCTATAGTTGTAAGATGGAGGAGAATAGTTCCGTTAGCGAACACATACTCAAAATGTCTGGGTTGCACAACCGCTTGTCTCAGCTGGGAGTTGATCTCCTAGATGACGCGGTCGTTGACAGAATCCTTCAGTCGCTCCCACCTAGCTACAAGAGCTTTGTGATGAACTTCAATATGCAGGGGATGGAAAAGACCATTCCTGAGGTATATTCAATGCTGAAATCAGCGGAGGTGGAGATCAAAAAGGAATATCAAGTGTTGATGGTGAATAAAACCACTAAGTTCAAGAAAGGCAAGGGTAAGAAGAACTTCAAGAAAGACGGCAAGGGAGTTGCCGCGCCCGGTAAGCAAGCTGCCGGGAAGAAGACAAAGAATGGACCCAAGCCTGAGACTGAGTGCTTTTATTGCAAGGGAAACAGTCACTAGAAGCGGAACTGCCCCAAGTACTTAGCGGATAAAAAGGCCGGCAATACCAAAGGTATATGTGATATACATGTTATTGATGTGTACCTAACCAGCGCTCGTAGTAGCTCCTGGGTATTTGATACCTGTGCGGTTGCTCATATTTGTAACTCAAAGCAGGAGCTGCGGAATAAGCAGAGACTGGCGAAGGACGAGGTGACGATGCGCGTCGGGAATGGTTCCAAGGTCGATGTGATCGCCGTCGGCACGCTACCTCTACATTTACCTACGGGATTAGTTTTAAACCTCAATAATTGTTATTTAGTGCCAGCTTTGAGCATGAACATTGTATCTGGATCTCGTTTAATGCGAGATGGCTACTCATTTAAATCCGAGAATAATGGTTGTTCTATTTATATGAGAGATATGTTTTATGGTCATGCCCCGCTGGTCAATGGTTTATTCTTAATGAATCTCGAACGTGATGTTACACATATTCATAGTGTGAATGCCAAGAAATGTAAGGTTGATAATGATAGTCCCACATACTTGTGGCACTGCAGCCTTGGTCACATTGGTGTCAAACGCATGAAGAAACTCCATGCAGATGGACTTTTGGAGTCTCTTGATTATGAATCATTTGACACGTGCGAACCATGCCTCATGGGCAAAATGACCAAGACTCCGTTCTCCGGAACAATGGAGCGAGCAACCAACTTATTGGAAATCATACATACTGATGTGTGCGGTCCAATGAGCGTTGAGGCTCGCGGTGGCTATCGTTATGTTCTCACCCTCACTGATGACTTGAGTAGATATGGGTATATCTACTTAATGAAACACAAGTCTGAGACCTTTGAAAAGTTCAAGGAATTTCAGAGTGAGGTTGAGAATCAACGTGACAGGAAAATAAAGTTCTTACGATCAGATCATGGAGGGGAATATTTGAGTCACGAATTTGGCACACACTTAAGGAAATGTGGAATTGTTTCACAACTCACGCCGCCTGGAACACCTCAGCGTAATGGTTTGTCCGAACGTCGTAATCGCACTCTATTGGATATGGTGCGATCTATGATGCCTCTTACCGATCTACCGCTATCATTCTGGGGTTATGCTTTAGAGACTGCCGCATTCACTTTAAATAGGGATCCATCGAAATCCGTTGAGACGACACCGTATGAATTATGGTTTGGAAAGAAACCTAAACTGTCATTTCTTAAAGTTTAGGGATGCGATGCTTATGTCAAGAAACTCCAACCTGAAAAGCTCGAACCCAAGTCGGAAAAATGCGGCTTCATAGGATACCCTAAGGAAACCAATGGGTATACCTTCTACCTCAGATCCGAAGGCAAGATCTTCGTTGCCAAGAACGGGTCCTTTCTGGAGAAAGAGGTTCTCTCGAAAGAAGTAAGTGGGAGGAAAGTGGAACTTGATAAGATGACCCCTCTCGAACCAGAAAGTAGCACAGCACATGAAAATGTTTCTGTGGTGCCTACACCGACTAGAGAGGAAGTTAATGATGACGATCATGATCAAGTTACCACTGAACTTCGTAGGTCCACAAGGACACGTTCCGCACCAGAGTGGTACGGCAACCCTATTCTGGAAATCATGTTGTTGGACAACGGTGAACCTTCGAACTATGAAGAAGCAATGGTGGGTCCAGATTCCAACAAATGGCTTGAAGCCATGCAGTCCGAGATAGGATCCATGTATGAAAACAAAGTATGGACTTTGACAGACTTGCCCGATGATCGGCGAGCGATAGAAAATAAATGGATCTTTAAGAAGACGGACGCGGATGGAAATGTTACCATCTATAAAGCTCGACTTGTCGCTAAGGGTTATCGACAAGTTCAAGGAGTTGACTACGATGAGACCTTCTCACCCGTAGCGAAGCTGAAGTCCGTCCGAATCATGTTAGCAATTGCCGCATTCTACGATTATGAGATATGGCAAATGGACGTCAAAACGGCATTCCTTAACGGCTTTCTTAAGGAAGAATTGTATATGATGCAGCCGGAAGGTTTTGTCGATCCTAAGAATGCTAACAAAGTATGCAAGCTCCAGCGCTCAATCTATGGGCTGGTGCAGGCATCTCGGAGTTGGAACATTCGCTTTGATGAGATGATCAAAGCGTTTGGGTTTACGCAGACTTATGGAGAAGCCTGTGTTTACAAGAAAGTGAGTGGGAGCTCTGTAGCATTTCTCTTATTATATGTGGATGACATACTATTGATGGGAAATGATATAGAATTCTTGGAAAGTATAAAGGCCTACTTGAATAAGTGTTTTTCAATGAAGGACCTTGGAGAAGCTGCTTACATATTAGGCATCAAGATCTATAGAGATAGATCGAGACGCCTCATAGGTCTTTCACAAAGTACAAACCTTGACAAGATATTGAAGAAGTTCAATATGGATCAGTCCAAGAAGGGGTTCTTGCCTGTATTGCAAGGTGTGAGATTGAGCACGGCTCAATGCCCGACCACGGCAGAAGATAGAGAAAAGATGAGTGTCGTCCCCTATGCCTCGACCATAGGGTCTATTATGTATGCCATGCTGTGTACCAGACCTGATGTAAACCTTGTCGTAAGTTTGGTAGGAAGGTACCAAAGTAATCCCGGCATGGAACACTGGACAGCGGTCAAGAATATCCCGAGGTACCTGAAAAGGACTAAGGATATGTTTCTCGTTTATGGAGGTGACGAAGAGCTCGTCGTAAAGGGTTACGTCGATGCTAGCTTCGACACAGATCTGGATGACTCTAAGTCACAAACCGGATACGTGTATATTTTGAATGGTGGGGCAGTCAGCTGGTGCAGTTGCAAGCAAAGCGTCGTGGCGGGATCTACATGTGAAGCGGAGTACATGGCAGCCTCGGAGGCAGCACATGAAGCAATCTGGATGAAGCAGTTCATTGCCGACCTAGGAGTTATTCCCAATGCATCGGGGCCGATGACTCTCTTCTGTGACAACACTGGAGCTATTGCCCTTGCCAAGGAGCCCAGGTTTCAGAAGAAGACCAGGCACATCAAGCGTCGCTTCAACTCCATTCATGAAAATGTTCAAAATGGAGACATAGATATTTGTAAAGTGCATACGGATTTGAATGTCGCAGATCCGTTGACTAAACCTCTTCCACGAGTGAAACATGATCAACACCAGAACTCTATGGGTGTACGATTCATCACAATGTAACTAGATATTGACTCTAGTGCAAGTGGGAGACTGTTGGAAATATGCCCTAGAGGCAATAATAAAATGGTTATTATTATATTTCCTTGTTCATGATAATTGTCTATTGTTCATGCTATAATTGTGTTATCCGGAAATCGTAATACATGGGTGAATGCATAGACTATAACATGTCCCTAGTGAGCCTCTAGTTGACTAGCTCGTTGATCAATAGATGGTTACGGTTTCCTGACCATGGACATTGGATGTCACTGATAACGGGATCACATCATTAGGAGAATGATGTGATGGACAAGACCCAATCCTAAGCATAGCACTAGATCGTGTAGTTCGTTTGCTAAAGCTTTTCTAATGTCAAGTATCATTTCCTTAGACCATGACATCGTGCAACTCCCGGATACCGTAGGAATGCTTTGGGTGTACCAAACGTCACAACGTAACTGGGTGGCTATAAAGGTGCACTACAGGTATCTCCGAAAGTGTCTGTTGGGTTGGAACAGATCGAGACTGGGATTTGTCACTCCGTATGACGGAGAGGTATCTCTGGGCCCACTCGGTAATGCATCATCATAATGAGCTCAATGTGACCAATTGATTGGTCACGGGATCATGCATTATGGTACGAGTAAAGTGACTTGTCCGTAACAAGATTGAACGAGGTATTGGGATACCGACGATCGAATCTCGGGCAAGTAACGTACCGATTGACAAAGGGAATTGTATACGGGATTACTTGAATCCTCGACATCGTGGTTCATCCGATGAGATCATCGAGGAGCATGTGGGAGCCAACATGGGTATCGAGATCCCACTGTTGGTTTTTGACCGGAGAGTCGTCTCGGTCATGTCTGCGTGTCTCCCAAACCCGTAGGGTCTACACACTTAAGGTTCGGTGACGCTAGGGTTGTAGAGATATTAGTATGCGGTAACCCGAAAGTTGTTCAGAGTCCCGGATGAGATCCCGGACATCACAAGGAGTTCCGGAATGGTCCGGAGGTAAAGATTTGTCTATAGGAAGTCCAGTTTCGGCCACCGGGAAAGTTTCAGGGTCACCGGTATTGTACCGGGACCACCGGAAGGGTCCCGGGGGTCCACTGGGTCGGGCCACCTATCCCGGGGGGCCCCATGGGCTGAAGTGGGAAGGGAACCAGCCCCTGCTGGGCTGGTGCACCCCCCATGGGCCTCCCCCTGCGCCTAGGGTTGGAAACCCTGGGGGTGGGGTGCGCCCCACCTGACTTGGGGGGCAAGTTCCCCCCTTGGCCGCCGCCCCCCCTTGAGATTAGATCTCTAGGGGCCGGCACCCCCCCCAGGGCCCCTATATAAAGGGGAGGAGGGAGGGCTGCGCACCCCAAACCCTGGCGCCTCCCTCTCCCTCCTGTAACACCTCTCCCTCTCGCTGAGCTTGGCGCAGCCCTGCCGAGATCCCCGCTGCTTCCACCACCACGCCGTCGTGCTGCTGGATCTCCATCAACCTCTCCTTCCCCTTGCTGGATCAAGAAGGAGGAGACGTCTCTCCCAACCGTACGTGTGTTGAACGCGGAGGTGCCGTCCGTTCGGCGTTAGGATCATCGGTGATTTGGATCACGACGAGTACGACTCCATCAACCCCGTTCTCTTGAACGCTTCCGCTCACAATCTACAAGGGTATGTAGATGCACTCCTCCCCTCTCGTTGCTAGTAAACTCCATAGATTGATCTTGGTGATGCGTAGAAAATTCTAAATTTCTGCTTCGATCCCCAACAGGACAAAGGCCAAAACTTTTCCACGACGGTGGGTGGTGGTGCCTTCCGTCAGGCAGTGGAGGAATAATTGATTCCAGACGGGAGAGATAGAGGAGGGGGAGGTGGAGTGCGGTTAAAGAAAGAAACCTAATAATTATGTCTCCTGCAGCCGCATGGAAATAATTGCTTTTGTTTAATTTTTCTTTCCATGTCGCCTTTGACTGGCTACATTTGCAGTTTGATCCCTATGGATGCGAGTAATGCAACTCCATCCTAGGGAGGACTCCTATCGGCTCGCTCATGTTTCTTTTCTACCTCTACCCAGTTAAACGAAGCTTGGAGCGTCCAGCTAGTAAGATTTAGTGCTAGACTTCACGACCGTCTGGGTAATATTGCGGGGTCACCGAGATGATTCAAGTGCGCGGTGTACAAAGTTGGTAGAGCAAAAGGGTACAATGGTGTGCCAACAGACAAGGTCGTGGGAGAATGGCCGAGATGATGGAGTAGGAAGGCGCCATGGTGGAGTAGGAGGGCGAGGTACGATGTCGAACTGGCGGAGGTGGTGCGTGGTATAGTTATGATGATATGTCAGTGATTTCTAGTCCCTTCTATGCCTATGTATATTGGATTCATGTCACTAATGTGCATAGTCACGACAAATTGTGCAAGAAATGTAATTGGATAATTGAAGAATATAAAGGTGAAATGGGAAAATAAGCTATGTACAACTTGTTGGGGGAGCCTTTGCTCCTTATAAAATCCTTGGATGGTAGGCACTGACGTTAAGTCATTTGTCCCTCAGTAGGTCAATAGAGATAAAAAATCTCTTGTTATGTGGTTAGTCCTCTGGTAGGTCAGAGGCTATGGGATCTTTGTCAAACCTTTGAACAAATTATAAACCGACTTGAAGAAAAGGAAGGTGGGGGCTCTGGACAAAGCCAAGTTTAGTCATGTGTATGAAAATGAGTGAGTGGGTCGAAGGCTATGAGAACTTTAGTAATCACCAAAAATTAACGATGGATATCATAGTCCATCTATATTTTTGGACCAATACAAAGCAAGAAAGGATGGACTCTTGATGAATTTCCAATTTTACTCAGGTGTATGGAGATGAATGGGTGGATCCAATCTGCAAAAAACGAGTTATTGACTTCCTAGTATCGCCTCGACAAATCTTGGGAGCTGCACTTCCATCGCCTTCAACTTTCCCTCTATTTTTCTGTTCGCCTGGAGCCAAACCAAATACTCAGTTCGATGCTAAGGATTCCTGACCTAATTTTGATATGTGTAGTGCATAGACCACCTTCTGATCCCATAGGGGGTGCTATTAGGGTTTTAAAAAACTAGAGTTAAATTGATCTACCAAGCTCTTTGTGCTAAGATCAAGATGTAGATAGCCATCACATTCATTATTTAAAACTCAATGGAAATAGAACCCAATAGTTATCATTCTGTTCCTTACCCCTTGGCACTTTTTTCATTGTCCACTCATTATTCTCATGGAAAAAACCCTTGTTTTGGTACTCATTTGTTTGGTTAGACGCTATGAGAACTTGAACATTCCTTTAAATAAATGATGTATTTCCTTCAGGCATCTTTAGAAAGAACTAAATTGTCGTAATGAACTATGTATCACGATCAAGATGCACCTAGCCAACACATTCATCATTACAAACCATGGAGAAACCGGATCGAGTGGTTGTCATTCCGCCCATCCCTTAGAGGAAAGCGAGTGTGTTATGTAAAGCCAACATTGCCGAGCAATGCAAGCAAAAGAAGCGATGGCACCATTCCAAAATCCATAAATTATTCACATGGTGACATTCAGAATGTGGTAAAATCTCTATCTTTTTTATTGCCCCCCGCACACCATTTTAGTTGGTCTCTGCTCAAGGAAAATAACATGACACGAAAGCCGTTGTTGGAATTAGGAACAACTACAAGGTGAAAAAGTTGAAATCACTATATGTTCTCAAGGACCATTGTAGTTATAGAATGGAACATAAACGTTTATTACAAAATTGGAGATAAATAACCACTGCTATTATTGCCTCTAAGGCATATCTCCTACACTTTAAAGATGAAAGGTTGTTTGAGGGTCCTCGACAAAATTAGGATCATCGTCACGTGCATGAGTCTCCAGCTGCGGAGCAGGAGAGCTCACTGTCATGACCCATCGCCTCTAGTTCTATTCAAATATGTTAAACAACTGACCAGAAAGAAAAATACTCTGCTCGGATAAACTAAAACATCGGGATAAGAAACTTAGTGCCTCGACTCCTTTTCTCCCTTATAGATGGCCTCCAGCGCAGCCGCCAATGCTTGAAGGTTTGCGTAGCCCTTTTTAATGGCTCGGGTCGCATTGTCAGACCCATTGTACCCCCATAATGGATGGACACCCTGCTGGAGAGGCTGGACTCCTTGGCTCATCACCACCGGTATCACATTGATGGTTGTAAGCTTACGGTGGCCAAGGCAGGCTATTTGAGCCAGCAAGCGAGATACCTCGGTGTCTTCCTCTTGAGACTGACTCCTCTAACGCTAGTTGTACCACTTCTTCGGTAGCACAAGAGAGAAGGGGCGGTCCATACCAAATAGGGTCTTCCTGTGGCACATCAGTGATATAAAACCACTCGGTTGACCATGTGTCGACTTCTTCCTTTTGGGTGCCCGGGAGATATCTCAACCCGGCAATCCTGCACACCTCAACTCTTCCAACTTCAAAGATAGAGCCTCTCGAGTACGAGGAACTAAACAAAAGTATTTGCGCCACAACTTGAAGTGAGCTTCGTAGCCATGAATGGCCCCGCAAAGGGTGACAAAGCCCGATATATGGAGGATAGAATTAGGCGTGAGGTGGTGGAGCTGGACCCCATAAATCTCTAGAAGGCCCCTTGGGAAGGGGTGGATTGGGAAGCCAAGACCTCGGATGAGGAAAGGTATGAACAAATTCTCTCTATACCATGCGGGGTGGGGAAATTATCGTTGAGAACCCCTTTGTCTATGGCCACCAGGCTAGGAATGATCTGCATGAACTCTGGATCAGGCAAGTACCCCCGAGTTGCAAGTTGATTAAATTGCCCTTGGGTGGCCGAGCAACTTTTCCTATCTCGTTCGAGGGGACCAGTGGGGTGAGTCGATGAGCTGTGGATGTTCGCCATTGTATCGAAGCTCTAGAAGCAATGATGGTAAGAGAAGTTGTGCATGGGCGAAGAAGAAACACGAAGGACATAATACAATTTACCTTCGCCCTAACCTTATATATTGCAATAAGTCGTGTCACGGCGGGGTGTTTTGAGTCCTTGGTGATTAAATCACCGGTTTCGCAGGCGCCATTCCTTATGTGAGCACGCGAATCAAGGAGAGAAACTACAAATATGCCCCTAAAAGTGGAATGTGGGGTCCATTACAATTCCCCCAATTGAGCGTGTTGAGGTGTGGGCCCCGCAGTTGCTGGAGACTATGGAAAGTCCTGGGAGGATCATGCTTCACCTGTAAGGAATTAATTTCGACAAGAAAAGACCCCAGACCGCCGTCCTCGGACAAAAAGGTTTGCTCGAGAAAACTAGAATATCAAGAACTCGCGTACGAACCGAAGTCCGCACTACTAGGAAAAGGGCTATAGATGAAATGGCCACTAATGGCGCACCAGTGGCGCACCATGTGCTGGTGCGCCATTAGTGTGAAAGACACTAATGGCGCACCAGACACACGGTGCGCCACTAGTAACCCAATTTTTTTTCCAAACATACTAATGGCGCACCAGCCTCATAGTGCGCCACTGCTATAATTTTTTTTGCAAAACTACTAATGGCGCACCACCAGCTGGTGCTCCATTAGTAACTAGGGTTACTAATGGCGCATTTGTAGGTGGTGCGCCATTAGTAATCTGGGACCAGCTAGATATTTTGGACAGCCACACCTACCCACTCACTTTCCCCACTTCATTCTCTCCACCTCCTCCTCCAAGCTTGTCTCGGCTGCCTCCTCCTCCTCACCTCATTTGCACCATAAATTCATCCAAATTAAGTGGTTAAATTACCTTCTTTTGATAGGTAAGTAAGGGGGAAGCTATCTTTATGTTGTTCTCCCTCCAACAACGTGCACATGCATTTTTTATGGCCTAGCTAGATCTATGTATGTTTGTGGTGTTGCATATGTTTGTGGTGTTCCATATATGTTTGTGTTTGCAGGTACCGGTATTTGAAATGTGATAGTTGCCAATATTTTGCCGGAATGTTGATTCATTTCCGTTTCGGCGAGAATTTTGGCACTATGCATTCTTTTTGGTCCTATTTTTAGGGGAACTCATGCCAAAAAATTTCTTGGTTCTAAAATATTGTTTTGCTCTACCTCGCAGGCGACCATAGTCTGCACGATGACCGAAGGCATCGTGAATAGGTTTTTGAGCTCCGCGAAGGCCGAGATGCTTCAAAAGAACGAAACGGAGATAAGATGTCCGTGTTGAAGATGCAAGCTGAAGAGCCTTATTGCGGACCCGGATTCTGGGCAGGTGTCGGACCACCTGCTCTTGCGTGGTTTCATGGATGGCTATCGGTGGCAAGGTGATGAAGATGACTATGAAGTCATCCATGGGGGCCGGGCAAGAAATGAGGAAGGGCAGCAAGACAACCACCGCGGCTCGGGCGGGCGAGAAGACGAAGAATCTCCAGGACATGATCACGACGGTGATGCTGTACACAGTCATCATGTAGAAGATGCCGGACATGATGATGAGGAAGATGCCGGAGCAGACGAAGGGCATGATCATGAAGATGAAGATGCCGGCGGAGCAGACGACGATGGAGCATCGATGGGCTGGGTGCAGGACCCTCATATTCAAGAGCTGCTTCTCAAGCAGACGGATAACGCAAGAGCTGCCGCCCGAGAGAAAGCCAAGCTGGATCAACTGGAGATAGACGCGGTTACTCCATTGTATGAAGGATGCAGGCCCGAGGATACCCGCCTGAAAGTAACGCTCATGGCTCTGGAGGTAAAACACAAAATGACCGACGCATGCTTCGACGAGAACATGTCATTCTGGCACAAACGTCTTCCCAAGGGGAACAAGTGCCCGACCAGTTTCGAGGAGGCGAAGAAAATCGTGTGTCCTCTAGATTTACCGCACGTGAAATACCATGTGTGCATGAACAATTGCATCACTTATCGGGACGAGCACGCGGAGTCTACCATATGTCCGATGTGCGGCATCACTCGATACAAGAAGAGGAAGAAAGCTCCTCGAAAAGTGGTGTGGTACTTTTCGATCACTCCTCGTCTGCAGCGTTATTTCGCGGACCCTAAGGTAGCAAAGCTCCTGCGTTGGCACGCGGATAGGGAGGAGAAGAAGCGAGAAGATGACGCAAATGATCCGGAGATAAATAAAAAAGACAAGATGCTGAGTCACCCTAAGGATGGGAGCCAGTGGCAAGCGTTGAACTTCGAACACCCAGAATTTGGGAAGGATCCAAGGAACATCATGCTGGGCGCGAGCACCGATGGAGTCAATCCGTTTGGCAGCCAGATAAGCACACATAGCACCTGGCCTGTGTTTGTGTGGATGTACAACCTTCCCCCCTGGTTGTGCATGAAGAGGAAGTACATTCACATGAGTATGCTAATTGAAGGGCCGAAACAACCAGGGAACGACATCAATCTGTATCTGGGGCTGCTGAAAGAGGAGCTAGACACGCTGTGGAAAACGCCAGCCAATACGTGGGACACCGCAGAGAAAGAATATTTCCCTATGAGAGCCGCACTACTCACGACGGTGCACGACTATCTCGGTTACGGATATCTCGCGGGGCAGGTGGTCCACGGATTTTCTGGATGCGTCAGGTGCATGGATGACACAACGTATCGCCAGCTAGATAGAGATCCTGGGTCTTTGAAAACCATGTTCATGGGACATCGAAGGTGGCTTCGCGACGATGACCCGTGGAGGAAACGCAAGGATCTGCTCGATGGTGAAACCGAACCCCGAAGACGCCTGCGTACGAGGAGCGGCGAGGAAATAGACGAGCTGTTGAAAAATTGGAAAGATTGCCCACTGCCGGGAAAGAAGCAAAAGGCGCCAGAGCCGGGAAAGAAGCGAAAGGCGCCAGAGCCGCTGCTGAAGGTATGGAAAACGAGGTCTGTTTTCTGGGACTTGCCGTACTGGAAGATCCACCGTGTGCCTCACAGCCTTGATGTCATGCATATCACGAAGAACGTGTGCGAGAGTCTGCTTGGTACCCTGCTCAACATGCCAGAGAGGACCAAAGATGGGCCGAAAGCAAGGGCATACTTGAAATCAATGGGCATCAGGGAGGAGCTTCACGCTAATGATGATGATGATGAGGCGAAGCAGGACACGGAAAGTCGTCGCAAAGGCAAAAAGGCCAAGAAGACCGGAAATGACTTCCCTCCCACGTGCTTCACTCTAAGTCAGGAGGAGATCGATCAGTTTTTCACCTGCCTCGTAGGAGTAAAACTTCCTTACGGTTACGCGGGGAAGATAAGCAGATACCTAGACTCAGCGAAGCAGAAGTTCAGCGGGATGAAGTCTCACGACTGTCACGTGCTGATGACGTAGATACTTCCAGTTGCAATCCGTGGGATCATGGACGCGCACATCCATGAAACACTATTTGGCCTATGCAACTTTTTCGACGTCGTCTCTCGGAAGTCGGTTGGCGTGAGGCAACTCAGAAGGCTACATGAAGAGATCGTGGTGATACTATGCGAGCTTGAGATGTACTTCCCGCCCGCATTCTTCGACGTTATGGTGCATCTGCTGGTCCATATCGTGGAGGATATCATCCAACTCGGGCCGACGTTCCTGCACAGCATGATGCCGTTCGAAAGGATGAATGGTGTCATCAAAGGATACGTTCGCAACATGTCACGTCCAGAGGGAAGCATAGCCAGGGGCTTTCTGACCGAAGAGTGCATCTCCTACTGCACGAATTATCTAGGCATCGAGAACCCCGTTGGTCTGCCCGTCAAAAGGCACCTCGGCAGGCTCGCTGGATGGGGTCACCGTGAGGGTCGCCGCGAAATGCATGTCGACTTCGAGGGTCAACTCGCCGACTTTGAAAGAGCAAACCTAGTCGCGCTACAACACATAGACGTGGTCGATCCTTGGGTGGTAGAGCACAAAACCTTTATTGAGAAGACGTACAATGACCGAGGCCAACAGAGGACGGACGGAGATATAATCAAAGAGCACAACTCATGTTTCACGCGTTGGTTCAAGCAGAAGCTTCTGTCGTACCCTTTACATGAGGATTCTTCCGCGGAAGAACAACTCATATTCGCCTTGTCATAGGGCGCCGAGCACAACCTGATGACGTATGAGGCTTACGATATCAACGGCTACACATTCTACACCAAGGACAAGGACATGAAGAGCGATGGTTATCAGAACTCCGGGGTAACGATGGAATCCTACACCAGTAACGACAAGGACAGATACTACGGAAGGATCGAGGAGATCTGGGAGCTGAGCTACGCTGGAGAGAAGGTCCCGATGTTCCGTGTCAGATGGGCCAAGAGCGTCATAAAAGAAGACCGGTATTTCACCACCATGGTTATACCCGAAGCCAAATCCAAGACCGCGGGTGCGAACGTCACCGCGAAAAATGAGCCATGGGTACTGGCTTCCCAAGTGGACCAATGCTTCTTCATTACCGACCCGTCAAAGCCCAGTCGTGTTGTCGTGAGGAGAGGCAAAAGGAAGATCATCGGAATGGATGGAGTCGCCAATGAGCAAGACTTCGACAAGTACGGCGACCCGAAGATGGAACATGACGACGACGATGAAGTACCAGCATACACCACAAGAAGAAGCAGGACCACCCTACCTAAAGGACGTCCGTTCAAGAGAAGAACTCCATTTACGAAAAATAAGGGCAAGAAGATTGTGAACAGATAGCTAGCTAAGATCGATTGTATTTAATTTGTAGCCTTCATTTCTCGATTGTATTTCATGGGCACTTTTTGAACTCATGAATATTTTTAAATTTCAGTGACACTCGATCTCGATCCCCCTCCATCTCGATCGCTATCCTACCTCGCCAGATCCGGCCCCCCTCGCCGCCGAGCACCCCCCGCACCCTCTCCCCCGCTCCACCGGCCGCCGTCGCCGACCCCCCGCACCCTCCCCTGCTCCACCGCCGCCGACGACCCACCGCACCCTCCCCCGCTCCACCGCCGCCGAC
>NC_057808.1:14822960-14836236 GCF_018294505.1 Triticum aestivum | reverse complement strand
CGTCACAAATGAATGCAACTAAAATTGCAAAAAAAAAACAAATTTGATTATATTTTCAAATAACAAATTTGATGATATTTTCAAATAATAAATTTGATGATATTTTTTCATATTCATAAATATTTTCAAATAACAAATTTGATGATATTTTTAAAAAAATTATTACTGTTTTTATAAAAAATTATTACTGTTTCATATTCATATTCATTTCTAAAAAGTTATTAGATGCAACAAAAAATAATAATAAAAAAAATTACTTATGGCGCACCTCTGGCTGGTGCGCCATTGCTATATGAAAAAAAGATTACTAATGGCGCACCTCTGGCTGGTGCGCCATTACTATATAAAAAAAAGATTACTAATGGCGCACCGATCGCGGGTGCGCCATTGCTATCTAAAAAAACATACTAATGGCGCACCGCTGCGGGGTGCGCCATTAGTAAGCTTCCCCCCTAGCTAATTCCTCCCTCTCCCTCGCCAGATCCCCTCCGTCCCTCTCCCTCGCTAGATCCACCCGCGCGCTGCCCCGACCCACACGACGCCGCCACCCCGACCCCCACCGGACTCCAACCCCGCCGCCCCCGCGCCCCCGCGCCCCCCACCACTGCAGCTCCCCCGCGCCGCCGCCCCCGCGCCCCCGCGCCCTGAGCCGGACGAGGAGGAGGAGGAGACGACGACCGCCTCTAACTCAGCTCAGCCAGGCCACGCGCCGCAGGCCTCTCCCCCCAATCCAGGCCGCCGCCCGGACTCAAGTCTGCAGCCTCTCCTCCTCAAGAAGAAGAAGAGGTACGAATCCATCTTCCCCTTCTCTTCTTCCCTTTCTAGTTTTCTTCTTCGTCTCCCACATCTCATGCGTGCGTGTGTGCAGTTTGTCCAGAACAAGATCGCCAACGTCGAGGGGCTCCGGGAACTGACGAAGCTTCGCGTGCTCAACCTCAGCTACAACCAAATTTCGTGCATCGGCCACGGTAAGTCGCAAACTTGGGGTTCTTGCATTGCACTGCACATCTTCTGTAAATTCCTTAGTACTAGATTTCTTTCTGGTCCATGTACACCTGCATCCTATCCAAGACAGACATGTAACATTCCAGGAGTTGGTAAAGTTCACTGAAATTGTTGTAGTCTAAAAAATAGTTAACTGAAACTGCTGTAGTCTGAAACTGTCAGGAGTTGGTAATTATCGGCAACTGTAGTCTGAAATTGTTGTAGGTTGGTTCAATTGTCCATCATTTTAGCGACGACTGCGCCTTGCCCCCCCCCCCACATTGCTGTTGATGTGCTTGCGCCGGTTGGAGCTCTCAAGGAAATTTTGTGATCTAGTAATCCACTCTTCTTTCTTTACAGACGGCGCGCGCAAGCAGAGCCACCTACTTGTTTGCATCACATGCTTGCATTTTGACAGAATCAGATAGTAAAACAGAGCACCATTTCTATGCGCATGCTGTACTAGTATGCATCTGAATGTGCACCATATCACTATGCGTGCCTAACATGTGATTTTCCCTTCAAATGCTCTATCATTGTGACATGTATGGTGAGGGTCACGGGACTGACTGTATGGTTCTGCTGGTGTGGTAATTGATTTACTTGTTTGGTTTGGTAGCTGGAGCACTGTATCAGTGGTGCTGAACTGCTCTTGTTATCTGACTGGTTGGTGCGTTATGAGCCACCGTGTTGTGTATGGCCTGCCTGAGAATTGGTTAAGTAGTAAGTTGTTTAGGCTTGGCCATTTCCACTCATTGTAGATAGATAGAGTTACACTTTTGTTACATTGCGTTATCTTTCTGTAGACTAGTAATGCTCCACTTCCACATATTTTTAGTTAGTTATCTTCCAGTAGTATTTCAAATTGAAGCCCTGAGCAGCAACACCTCTTGTGTTGTTCACTATCACATAGTTGCAAAACTCCAGTTGCTTTGGTGTCGTTCTTCTGGCCACTGGCAGTTATTATGCTGCATGGCACTCCTAGTTCATGGGGTGGATGGTCCATGGCTCATAGCTCAGAAGATGGATATATGGCTATTTAATTTGCAGTCTCTTATCTACCCTGCCAGTTAATAAACAAGTACTCTGTTTTCAGATAGCTTGATAGTTAATCAACAAGTACTCTATTTTCAGATAGCTTGATCATTGCAATTTGTTGCTGTCAGCATGAGTTTCTGTTGTTATAAGTTTATGATCGTACAACTGCAATTTCATTTATGTTGTTATAAGTTTGTTGCTGTCAGCATGAGTTAACTTGTTTCCATTTATCGAAATTCAGAATGTGCTGGACTATATGTTCATTGGTACTACTTGTGATGCTGCTACTGTACTACTTGGGAATTTTGTCAACTTGTGATGCTGCTGCTGTACCCCGAGAGGCCCTTGAGTTTGCTGGAATGTCGATTAACTTCCGTTCCGGCAAATTCGGGTACTCCATATGTCCTATTTTCAGCAAAGGTCATGCTGAAATTTTCCATGAATTTTAGCATGACTTTGCTAAAAATAGGACATATGGGGTACTTGTGACTAATGCATGGGCCGAGGTCTTAGTACTTAATTAAGTAGGATCAACTGCCCCTTTATTCTTGCTGCATTAAACCATAGGTGGCAATAGAGCCAAGTGATTAGGCCCAACTTAGAATTCTCCTTCCCAGCTTAGCTTTTAGGGTGCCTCGGTGTCGATGAGAACCTAAATGATGTACGCTTAGGCTTTTAGGGTGCCTCGGCGTCGACAAACCCTAAATGATAAAAGCTTAGCTTTTAGGATGCCTCGGTGTCGACAAACCCTAAATGATGAGACCATGATCTTGTTCCTTGACAATAACCAACTTTTTGACCAAACTTTTTTCCTATTTAGAGCGAAACATGGCCCACAACGATGAGGCCGGCGGTTCGGGCGGCAAGCAATTCGGGGAGCTGTCCCAGGAGCTGGAGGAAGAACCTCACCGCTATGAGGACGACACCGCCGAAGACACCGTCGGGGATGACACCACTGATGGTGCCGCCGAGGATGCCACCACTGATGATGGCGGCGCACGCACAGATGGCAGCCAACCGAAGAGGCAATGGAAGGACCGGCGCCCGAGCATGCTTGGCACCGTCAAGGAGGAATTTACTGAAGTGAACTCCGACGGGCATCCAACGGCGCCCAAACAAGTAGTCAAGGGGTACTCGGTTCAGCTCGGGTGCATTCTCCGGAGCACCGTCTCGATCAACACCGAGAACCTAAGGCATAAGGACCGAGGGAATTTGCGCAGCCTCCTCTTCACGAAGCTGCACGAACGATACAAGTTCCCCGCTGAGTTTGCAAACACACGCCTCTCAGGGAATAAAGTGAACAGTGCCGCCCTCACGAGGATGAGCACGGCCCCTTCTACATGGAGAAGCACGGTGAAGGCAATGATTGAAAAAGGTGATAGTTATGAGAAGATCAAGGCAAAATATCCTTTGATGAGCGAAGATGACTACAAGGATTTTAAGATCAAGTGCGAGAGCAGCGCAACCTTCGAATCAAGTCAGTGGGGGAAAGAGATGCGGCAGTTGAACTTAGGGGTCCACCAACTCGGTCCCGGCGGTTACAGAATGGCGGAGCCTATATGGGACAAGGAGGACGCGGAGCATGCCGAGCAAGGCCTACCGCCCCGCTTCGAGAAATTCCGTGACAAGCAGACCAGGAACTTTGTCAGGGCCCGGTACAAGGAGGACCCGGTAACAAAGGAGCTTACCACGGATCCGAAGACCAGGGCACTTGAGCTTGTTCTGGTAAGGAATACACCCCCGCGTAATTAGCTCCATATGGTTGCATTCTAATTAATGAAGCCAAATTTCTAAATGGTTCACATTCCTTTCGCATGAGGCTGAAAGCAGTAGCGCGGGGTCGTCTCAGAGCTCCCCTTTTGACACCCCTTTAAATAGGGCGTTGAACGTAATGAAAAACAAGGATAAGCTCAGTAAGCCGTCGTCAGCTGGTCGTGTGGCCGGCAAAGGCTTGTCCACAAAATGGTCGTCATACTATACCGCTGGTGGGCGAAAGGAGAAAAAGACCAGCTCGGAAAGCCAGTCGCGCGAGGTTCAAGAACTCAAGGCACAAGTGGCGCGGATTCCGGAGATTGTCCAAGAGCAAGTGCAACAACAACTGGGAACGACGCTCACCGCCATTGTGCCTACCTTGATTCAGGGGCTGATGACGTGGATTGCGGGCGGCCAACAGGGGCCTCCCCCGGTTCCCAGCTTCACGGCCAGCAACTCGCACAACGCGCAGACGGCGCCATTGGTGTCTCCGGCGGAGGCGGTATTCGTGTCTCCGGCGCCGGCACGGGCATTGGAGCTTAATGCAACCGGGTGTACGCCGGCTGGCACCTCGCCAGCAAGCGGCCCCTCCGTCAGTTGCACGCCCGCCGTTGGCGGTGCCTCGACATTAGCCGAGCTCGACGGCATCACGATAACTAAGCCTCTCGGCCGATGACTTCATCTCCTTGCCTTTGACTGGGCATCCCTGACGCCCTACATGTTTTCGCAGGGCGCCGCCGACGTTCCTTGCACTCTCCTACACTTCGTGGGCGGTGAGTTGGTCCATGTCGCCAAGGGCAGAATCGTTCAACCGGGCAACCGCGTGTTCCACGATAATCCGATGCCACCCACCTTGTATAGGGTTGAACTGGTTCGGGTGCTGCCAGGCTGCGACGAGTTGTTACCTCCGATTCGACCCGCTAGGGCCGACGAAGATGATGTGATGACCCTCAGCGCCTGCGTAAGCTGGCCCCTCCTTTGGCCGAAGAGCCAGATTCGTTTGGGGGCGGGGGACACCACCCCACAGACAAGACCGCCAGTCGTGCCAGCGCCAAGCCATGGCAAGAACGCCACAACGCTACCGGACATGCCGGACATCCCTATGGCACAGGATCCGGACATGCATATGGCACAGGATCCGGACGACGACGACAACGACGGTACATTTTCCAACGTCGATAAGTACTTTGCCGAACATGGGTACGGTGACGAGTTCTGCGGGCCTCCTTCTCAAGAACCCAACCCAGAAAAAGACAACCGCGATCTAGCTGGTACGGCGGAGAAACCCAATTGCAACAGGCGTCATCTGGCGTTCGGTTCTCAGGAGACGCCTCCAGCTGCCGCCTTCACCGAGCCTCAGATAGCTGAGGTGCGAAATATTATCAGCCCCAACACGCTCAAGAAGGCGGTCTATGAGCAGAACTCGATCCCATTACAGCAGATCAGGAAGAAGGGACGGAAATGAAAGACTAACAAGGGCGCCGGTGCGAGCCAGCCGGCATCGAGTACGATCCGTGCTCAGGACGGGCCACCTTCACATAAGGATATCTCGAGGAGGGTGCATGTGGCAGGTAGGGCGATGCTACCGACAAATATGCTCAATGCTGCAACCGGTGCTATGCGGAGTCTGCATGACAGTGTTCTTTCTTTGGAGAAGCAGCGTCTCAGAGAGAATGATGTGGCATACCCGGTTTTCGTGGCCAAGGTGCCAGAGGGCAAGGGCTTTGTGGATAGCGCCGTCGGGGGTACGATCGTACTGCGGTTTGATGACATCTTTGCTATGTTTAACCTTCATCCGCTGCACTACATCTTCGTTCGGCTGTTTTCGCTGAGTATGGAGATGCGGATCATTAGAGACAAGACCCCGGAAATTGTGATAGTCGACCCCTTCTACATGCGTGCCAAGATCTTGGGCAGCGCTGGGGACCGGCAAGTCGCGAGTTCACACCTCGAAGGCGTCATTCTGGCAAACCCAGATAAGGATAACTTCCTCGTGCCTTACTTTCCCGAGTAAGTCATCCCCTAACCGCCCCGTAACATATGATTTCTTAGATTTCGATCGTTCTTTTTTTTCTTCTAACATTCCGTGTTCTGTGCAGTGACACACATTGCACACTCATCCTCTTAAGCCCGAAATATTCCATGGCCACGTATTTCGACCCAGACCATGACTCCAAGATAGACTACACAAATATCAAGAAAGTTCTTGATGATGCTCTCCCCGGCTACGCCGCATCTGGAGGCACCTTTAAGAGGCCAGCTCGTAGGTACGAGGCACGTCTTCACCCACAATACGATGTTCCCCTGCGTCAAGCAGCCGCCTGGCGGTCAGAAGGATGCCTACTACGCCCTCCATCACATGCGGGCGATCGTACGGGACCATAATCACCTTCTGCTACCAAATAATCTCAAAGATTGGGCCGCAAGCTTGGCGGCAATCCAGGACGCGGACATCCGACAAGAATTCTTTTGCATCTAGTCGGAGTTTGCAGAAATCATCCATCAAGATGTCCTTCGTACCTTGGGGCAGTTCTATCTCAAATATCAACCGTCCAACAGTGAGATAGACACAACGCTACAAATGCAGGTTGACAACGCCCGCGACTTCATGACCATCATGACAGACGGCGGCTTCATCCACGCTCTGGTCCCATGAGTCGAGTCGAAAGTAGTGATGCTATGTGTTGTTCTGAAACATCGATTAGCTCATATTGTAATTAAACTTTAATGAACTTGTATGTCTCTTTGGTTTGGACAGTCGTTCAACTTAGACGTAATCGATGCTATTTATTAGTAGGACCATGAATCGTGCTATTAATGTCTTGCTTTTCTCTTCCGATCCTTTTGTTGCATACTTATATATTGCTTATGTATTGTCTATTGTTTGGCTAGTGCATAGAGATGCCCTCGTATGTCGTGTACAAGGGTAAGGTTTCCGGAGTCTACGACGACTGGGAGGAGTGTCGGAGACAGGTTCACCGTTTCAGCGGTAACAGTTACAAAGGATACACCACTAGGGCGGAGGCGGAATCTAGATACGCGCGCTATCTAGCGGGAGAGAGGAGGGAGCGTTGGAGGAACCGGATGAAGACCAGTTTCATCGCGATGATGCTCATCGTGATGACCGCAGCTCTCTTCTATGTGATGGTAGTTTAGATGATCGATATCGACTTGTAATGTGAAGACAAACTCGCTACTCGCGGTCTCGAGACTTGTAATGTTCTATCTTTGTTCGGTCTTTTGAATTCGGAGACTAATATGATGAATTGTATTCGGAGACTAATCTTCTATTGTATTCGATGAATCTGTTGTTGTTGTGTGGTGCTGTCTGTATTCTGTCCAATAATATATTTTGTAATCTGTGCAAATATCAGAAAAGAAAAAAATCCCTAATATACATACTAATGTCGCATCACCCCAACATGCGCCATTAGTATGTCAAAGGATACTAATGGCGCATCACCCCGCAGTGCGCCATTAGTATGGCAAAGCACATGTGTAAATATCGCCCCCTGGGAGGCACACTAATGGCGCATGTTGGTGTATACTAATGGCGCACGGCGTGATGCGCCATTAGTATACCAGATACTAATGGCGCACCAGTGGTGCGCCATTAGTATTTAATACTAGTGGTGTGGTACTAGTGGCGCACCAGTAGTGCGCCATTAGTAGGCAAAACTGGTGCGCCACTAGTAGGCCTTTTTCTAGTAGTGTCGAAGGAGTCACTATGTCGAGGAAGAGATCGACGTCCTCAGCATAAAGACTAGTTCAAAAGTTACTGATGTTGTCCTGGATT
Source organism: Triticum aestivum (assembly GCF_018294505.1). NCBI lineage: Eukaryota > Viridiplantae > Streptophyta > Magnoliopsida > Poales > Poaceae > Triticum > Triticum aestivum. The sequence continues at coordinate 14,828,666 of NC_057808.1, read as the reverse complement.
AGGGGGTACTCATCACGTCGGCCAACCATTCATAGGTCGGGTCGAGGACCACCAACAACCGAAGAATGGGCCATGTATGTTATAGCCCTCGACACACTCAAGATGGAATCCTCCGAAGACTTGGCAAACATTTTATGGCGTATTTAAATATTCAGCATGTTTATCTCTAGATGCAACGGACCATGTGTAACCCTAGATACCCACCTGGGCCCTATATAAGCCGAGGGGTTTAGTCCGTAGAGGCAAGTTAGATTCATTCATATGATCTTGAGGTAGATCATCCTGTACTTTGTACTCCATTCACAATCAATACAATACAAGCAAAACGTAGGGCTTTACCTCTACGAGAGGGCCCGAACCGGGTTTAACATTGTGTCTTTCTACTTCTTGTTACCATCTAGCCGAGATCATCCATCTACCCAAGATTTATCGGATTTAGCTCCGACACTAGGCAACAACTTCAGAATTACAAAATTCATGAAGGAGCGGGGCCCAGTGATTATCATTTGTCCTCGGAGGAAAAGGATGCATTAACAAGAGATACTGTTGTCGAGTATAACGACTTTGTCCGATTCCGAGGCCAAGGAACCCCACGACACTTTTTCAGTATTCAAACATTATTCCCATAGACACAATGTTATTATGAAGTACCTATCTTTTTCTAGAGCACATTTACGAGCATGCGCCATTTCTAGAGCCTGGAACTCAACTCGGCTCGACAGCTCCAAGAGAATGAATACCCCTGAAAAAAAGTGAGTGAATGAATGAAAGCAAGAAATGGTTAATTCCGCAGGGTGGTCCGTGGGAATGAGGTCCCGTTCGCCGTGCGACGCCTGGAATAGATGTATACATGAATGCGTGCGACGTCCCAACTACCACCATCGATCGCTGTCACCAACGAACAAACGGAACCCAAATTGTACCGATACGTGCTGTCCTCTTGCCCTCCTTTTTTCCTTTTATTTTTTGCAGCATGCATGCTAGGTTAATTAACACGTGTGGTACCCTAAAAAAAGTTAACACGTGTGGTACGTTTCGTGGCCACCTTTTACTCTTCCAACAACCCAACCCACATCAAATTTTTTTTTGCGGCAACCCACATCAATTTGAGACGAAGTAACTCAGGGTCACTAATCTGTTTTACTCTTAAGTATAGGTATGGTATTCTCCCCTAACAATTTTATGGTAATCTAAAAAGTTATATATTAGTTTACAGCATTAGTGATCTAAAAAGTCTTAGACTGGCCATAATGTGGGTAACATAAGTAGTAACATGTACTTGGAACTCGCAAACATGCTTATGTGGCAGGTAATTAAAGAAGAGATAGATGGTTATAGTAACATAGGTAGATACCGTAACATAATAAATGTTATGCTACTATATGTCATGCATGACAATAAATAAGATTACCTATGATACTAATATATGATACTATGCATTATGGATGTATGATACTAGTATATGATACTCCCTACTATCACCAGCCTTAGTATTAGTTCACGTAGCTGTCTAGCGCCACCAGTAGCAAGTCCAGAATAGCTAGGTAATCACTCACTGACTCATGTGCACGTACTACAAAATCGAAGCATAATTGTCACAGTGACACTTAGCCTGCTTGCCTGCCTACCTACCTTGTCACCCTGGATTAATCTTCACTGAAGTATGTACGGAGGCGCCCTCGCCGGTCCGCCTCGTTTTTGTGATCTTAGGGCCACGGCGAAGCAGTTGATCCCGCCTCTTGCCGGTAAGAGGGTTCCAGCTTTAGATGTTTGTTCGAGTTTTGTTAGGGTCTATGTTCTACTTAGAAAGACGAGACGGCGGCGCCTCCTTGAAGATTTGAATAAGATTCTCCTCGCCTAGCCCTTGTCCCGGTGGTGCGTCTCATCGTCGGTGGGTGTGTGGTGGTGTGTCTCTGACGAATCTATCCTTGGTGGATTTGCTTGGATGCGGTCGTAGTTCGTCTACGTTCATGTGTCTTCAACTTAAATCCTTTCTATCTACGCTACTCTTCACAGACGGCCGTTGCTGTTCTAGTGTGCTGATCTATGAGGCATTAGCAAGACGACGTCTTGACTATCTACTACAACAAGTTTTGCCCGATTTTCCGAAGATAGCGCGCTTTCGCCTCGCTTCAATACTTGTAATCGTCGCTAGATGATCTACGAATCTTGATGTAATTTATTTCTAATGTTCGTTTTACTGTAATGATTGAAGATGAATGGATCAAAAGTTTTCTTAAAAAAAGTATGAACTTTGCACCAACATGAAAAGCATCACACCGGATTAAGTAACGACAATACAGTATAACACTACCGCTGTAGTACGAGCAGCATTACAATATGTTTAGCGTAAACTCGGCTCGACAAATCTAGAAAAGTAGGAGCATTCGGCTATGGCAACAAGTTCGTTCGAGCTGAAATTCGGAGACAGAAAATCACCGTCAACAAGGGGGGACTCACTCTCGCTTGCACCCCAACAAAAATTATGCATTTTTTCTGGAGAAATCGAGTATAAAATGCTCACAACAACATACCAGTGACAAGCTGCCGCTGGTTGACCACGCACAAACAATCGGTAGGAAGTGTGATGTCTAGACGAGAGCACGCACAGCAACGGATCCCACATTACTTTGCTTGTGGAGGCGCACGCAAGTACGTACCGGGGACCGTAAAAGTCCAATCGGTCTGCACCGCACCACACACTGCCGCCAATGTTGACCAGGGGGTCGTAGTCCCCGACCTGCTCGTACACCACACTGGTCGCCGGCCCCTCTGTATGCTGTGTATGTCAAATCTATACCCGGGCGAGCTCACCAGGCCGACGTGGGCGATGTATGCTGGTATCGAGTGATGTATGTCCGTTTTACTCACTTTGACAAATTATTTTGCACGGATCACCTTGCGCAGCACGGCCGTCGATGCGCTGCGTGCAGGACGTCCCCACTCATGTAAGTTCGTGCTTCTCTGTTTTTGCTCTTTGTTTCTGACAGGAGCATCGTCTGAAATGTCGTTCAAGTGCGACATCAGTAGATCCCGCTGCCTCGTATGCCTATCAGATTCGTATTCCTAGGTGTTTAGAGACACATCAAGCAATACGTATAATTGGACTAAAGAACTCCAACATGAAAAATAAGATATTCGCCGTTTGCTTGGGGAAACCTCGCTGCTTATAAAAGCCTTGGATGATAGGCATTTACATGGAGCCATATCTCCTCTGGTAGGTAAACAGTTAAAGACATATCCTTTATGCGTCTGGTCCTTTGCTATGATAGGTCGGAGGCTATGCAAACTTTGGCAATCACTAAAAAAATGGTGGATTTCTTTAGCCCAGCTCTAGCGTCAGACCGATAGGAAGCAAAAAGATGGGTGCAAATAAAATGCTAAATACACTCCGGTATGATTGAGTGGAGCCCAATTTACAACAACAAAAAGAGTTATTGACGGTAGAGGATTTCTAGCACATTTTCAGACACCGGACTGTATTTAGCATTTAATTTGTTGGAGTTCAAAAATTGGACTAAAGAACTTCAACAAAAAAATGGACTAAAGCTTGTATTTAGCATTTTATGTCGGAGTTATTGAGTAAAGAACTCCGGATTAGTATTCTCTCATGCGGTTCCACACCCCTATGAAATACCGGGAAATTTCAAAAAGAATTTGTGATCTTGGGATATGAAACCTGGGAACCCAATCTACTTTTGTGTGAAATTTCGTACAAGAATACCAGGAAACGTATCCATGGCAAAAAAGACAAAAAAAGTTCTATGTATAGAAAAAAACTATTTTGATGGATTTTAGTTAGGATACATTTGCTTGTATTTTTCTATGAAACTTCATACGGGAGTAGACTGGGCATCCAAGTTTGATATTCCAAGATTTCAGATTTTTTTTAATCTTCATGGTATTTTTTGAATTTTATTCTCATTAGGGGGGTGCACCACCCATGTGCTCTTGTGTATTTCCCGTTATTGACTACCAAGTATATCCTTGATGAACCTTGGGAGTTGAAATTCCTTAGTTCCATCATTTCTTTTCATGTTCTATTCGTTTGGAGCCAAATAAAAAACTTGGATTTTATTATTGCTAAGGATTTCTATCTTAATTGGACTCCCTCTCTCTCTCTCTCTCTCTCTCTCTCTCTCTCTCTCTCTCTCTGTGTGTGTGTGTGTGTGTGTGTCTATGCGCGCGCGCGCGTGTGTGTGTGTCAGAGTTCCGGGTGAAGACCCTTGCCTGGTGTGGCTAGGTAGCTACGACGCTTTGTGTCGTTCCCCCTCTTGAGGGCGCTAGCAAGGAGCTTAGGTGCCCTAAGGTGCTGTGTAGGGTTATTCTTCATTTCTCTTGTGTTCTCCTTCGGTAGTGTAGTCATGTGCCTCTACTCGATTTGGTAGAAGGAAGATAACTAAGTTGATGCAGAGGGCTCCTCCTCCAGTGGAGCCAGAAGAGCTTCTACAGTGAGCTCAGCCGCCGGGATAGCAGACAAGTTGGCGCCAATCTGCTGAATCGTCCTGACAGGCTTCGATGGAGGGATTTGTTCCTCAATAGAGTCCCTGATTCTGATAGCAGTGGGGACGATCCATGGATTGATCTTGGAAACCTTCATCTTGGTGTCAAGAACCAGATGAATACGCAAGCCATCGTATTTGTTGGAGCGAACACTCCTACGGAGGGAAACTGAGCTCTCGAGTACTACTGCTTTCCCCTTGCAGCCTAGAGCGGATAGAAGGCCTGGAGCAGAAGTAGCTAGAGTGGCAGGTGCAGGCAGATCAATCAGCTCATGGTGTACCCCTACTATTGTTGTTGGTTTTAGATGTTTCAATTTTCTCATGCTGGTTTTTTTCAAATCTTTGTTTGACCATGATATATGCAGGTAGGCTTCTTTCGATGATCCTATTATTAGTTTGCATACCCTGTGCCCATTAGATTTTCACTGTGTGTTGTGCATCTTAGATCTACTCTGTTAATAGTTACACACATGCTTTGTCCGAGTGAAGATTATAATTACTTGGAGCTATGGACAACATCGATGTTTTGGATGAATGCTTCAATGAAGAGAATAGACTTATTCGTAGAGATAAACTGAAGTGGGAGAGTGTCGACACACCACTTGATGAACTGACTTCGGACGATAAAGATGTCTTTGCTATTGAAGATGACGAGGAGCCCCTATGCCAGGATACAACTTCCCAGTGGACAATTCCTTTGCCCCTTGTGTTAGTACAAAGGAATGGTTGCTTTTTTGTTACATTTTCTTTTTTTATGTTAAGTTAATTTTGTTTTGTGACAGCAAAAATAATTTATTTCTTAGATAATAAAGCCATTGGAATGTATAGTGGGGCATATTGAATCTCTTCGAAAGGATACAATAAAATGAAGAGCTCCGTACACAATGACAAAGAACAAAATGGCGCGGCAAAGCACGCATTTGCTTCTAGTACTTATCTAATTGTACAGCGGAAACAACAACCAGTTAGTGGTAATGCCCCATTGCCTTCACAATACTTGACCTATAAAACCTATGATTAGCATCTCAAATCCAGCTAGAAATTAATGAGTTGTTGAATAAGGGTAAATCAAATGTTTGGACCCCATCTGCCACAAGCTGACAATCTGCTTCACTTGTCCACTTTGCACACTTTTTATATACGCTGGCCAAATCTTCTTTGCCCCCTGTCCAACTGTGACAGTACCAAACTGTTGCTTCATCAA
>NC_057808.1:14808967-14822634 GCF_018294505.1 Triticum aestivum | reverse complement strand
GAAGCAGAAGTGTCCAACAATTAGCAAGGGGATGAGGCGAGGGGAGAAGAGAAGAGTTAAGATGGTAGAGTAGGGAAAGAGACATGATGGCAGACCGAGCTATACATGAAACATGTAGTAGTTTGGTGATCTGTCGACAATTCCTGGTGCATGCCCGTACCTATGAAATTAATATCCCTAACTTGCAGGGGAAAAAAAGAACACAACAAATAATTCACAAAATGGAAGATAGGAAAGTAGATGGGAAATACACTATTCATCATTTGCCGAGGAAGGCTTGCTACTTATCAAAACATTGAGTGGTGTGCCACGATGTGAACTAGAAGATACCCCGCACGTTGCCGCGGGAATCATTGGGCGCTTATATGAAAATTCTGAGAAGCAAAGGAAAGTTATCTACAAAAAAAGTAAAATGAAGGGAAGTTTAAGATGCATAGTAGTGTAATAGTTGCAATATGAAATGTTTTTTGTTTTGATTAATTCTCAATGTATTATGTTATGTCTAAGAATCATCGGGTGATCAAAGAGAGGTACCAATCCGCATAGATAACATTTTAATCATGAGAAAATGTATTATTATTTGCAATGGTTACACTGAGCAAACAAAATCAATAGAATATGCCAAAGGGTAGATAAAACACATCATAAATAGGAGACAAAGTGTCGACGACCCTTGTAGTTCCAATTGTGATGACACAATATGGCAAGTTCGCATGGGAAGGAAATATAGTTAGTCCAGATCAACTTATTTTTATAGGATATGATATAGGGGTTGTGTTGTGTTGTAAAAACTGAGATGTATGCATGTATCAGTGCATTATTCATCTCCAAAAAAATAGAAAATCATTAACAATGAAAGAAAGTTGTAGGGTTTTTATGAACATAATTGACAGATAAGAACATTCTCACTTTGCATAATCAATAGTTGATCATTTTATTTTATTCTGGTGTAAAAAAACACGACTATAGTCTATGACCCCAAAGAAAAATAACACACACTGGGCACATCACTAAAGAAACGAACATTACAAAGGGTACAATTGAAGATAGTTTATTCAGAGGGTAAGAACAATTGCATCATTTTTTTCCTGGCCTTTCTTATCCCGCTATGAAAAAAAAATTGAAGTACAATATATGATTCCAACTGAAAAGAAAACACACCGAGTACATCAATAAAGAAATGAACACGTACTACCAAGGGCAACCAAAGTGAGTTGATATCTGCGTACATATGACATAGATGTTAGAGCTTATTAAATGTAATGAAATGATCTACTCAGAATTGTAGGCATGAACAGATCACCTGGATAATGCAAGAGGCCGTGAGAAATTGTAGAGTATCACCGGTTGAGAATAAAACTATCCATTGCACCATCAGACTAAGAATAAATGGTCATAATCAGAGAAGAGAAACAAACTAAACGACATGACCATTAGGGCATCATACAAAATATATGCAAATATTATGTACAATACAATTTGTTTGTATGCACCTTGAATAATAAACACCCAGCTTTAATCTTTCTGGGGTACATAACATGTTCAATCTACATAGCATCCAGATTACAAAACAATTTTGGCAATAGTTTGGAAGAGGTCCAAATCGAACTGCTGCTGCCTGGATCAAGACAGAGGAAAAGAAGAGAGAATAAATTTGCTTCTCAGATGTCTGCTTGATGGAGTGCATCTAGGAGAGGAATAACTTAAAGGCTTGATGAGGAAAAGTAAACACTGGAAACATACAAAGGAATCATTGGATTTAAGATCCGAACCTGTATGCTCTTTCAATGGTTTTTCTTCCCCGTACAGCATGTGGATCTGTGATGCGGCTGTGTGAAGAGCTGCTCCTGTACGGGATCAAAATCCAACATATGTGGATAGAGATCCGAACCTGTATGCTCTTTCAATGGTTCTTCTACCCCGTACAACATGTGGATGTGCCGCGGCTGTGTGAAGACCTGCTCTTGTACGGGATCGAAATCCAACAGATGAGGATAGAAATCGAGACCAAGATCAAGAGAGAGCCTGTAGATAGGGGAAGGCGGCCTCGTCCATCCGTCATCACGATCGAGGAAGACGGCCAGCGGGAAGCCCTAGCGGCAGAGGAACACCTCGTTGTGGCTGGTTGAAGTAGATGTCGATTTGTGTGGCGCCGCCTGGTGGGGAAGGGAAACGACGGGTTCCCAAGGAAGGTTGTGCCCCTCGGTTACAAACTGTTGCAGCTCTTCACTGCTGAAACGAAAAGCATGGGAACCGGAGTGAATTTCTCCATAATACTAACGTTTTCCTAAGAGAGCGAGAAACTATCCTTTTATTACGGAGAGAGGTTGAGCTTTGATCGGCCGTTACGTTTGGAAACAGACCTGCTGGGAATTAGATGTAACTACATAGTGGACTGCGGCTTGAAAAACAAAGAAGCGATGCGTTGATAAAAAAACCTTCGAGGGGAAGAAAAAAATACCGAAGAAATGAAGTGACGTGGCTGGAATTTGCTGAGGTGGCTAGATGATGATGTGGACGGGCTGCATGTTGAGAGAATAGGTAATAGTGGGGATCAACTTTTTAAGAATGTAAGATTCGCTGTTGTCTGGTAGGTCAATAGACAGAAATCCCATTTCATGTGCTAGGTACACATTTGTTAGGTCAGAGGCTATGAACACTTGAACAATCCTTAAATGATGAAATTCCTTTAGCTGACTTTAGGAAGAATTGAATTGTTGTACTGAACTATGTACCAAGATAAAAAAGATGCAGTGGCAAAGCTACAACACGGCAATCCCGAGCAGCTACCTGGTTTTCGGCGTCTAATCTTCAATGATGCGTAGAGGAAAGTGCTAGAAGAATTAAGGATATTTTAGGGAATTTTTTTTATCAAGACGACCGAGCCTAAATGTTTACCTCATTCAACGAGTGGGCTGGCTCTCTTAGTGCATACAAAAGTCATGGATAAATTGGTCCCAAATGTTGTCAATCAATCATCAAAAGAAAAGAAAAATGTGGCTAAGCAGAGTCAGATTCGTTGAGCATAACACCACTGCCTTAAATCAAGGCCGAGGAACCCTACGACACCTTCTCAATATCCAAACATTATTCACACGAAGAAACAAGGATTTCTATGTCTTATTTTTTCAGCACACACTTACTATCGTGCATCATTCCAGCCAGTCTTCCTAAATTCGAATTTCCTTTTGGTGCCTTTGGAAACATTTAAATTGACGTATCAAACTTTGTGCCGGGAACAAGATGTACCTAGCCAACGATTTCATAATTACAAAATTCATGAAGAAACATGTGGCCCAATGGTTGCCCTAAGTAGAGATACCGTCGTCAAGTATAACAACATGGCCCGGTTCCTAGGCAGGGGAACCCCACGACACCTTTTCAATATTCAAATATTATTCACGCAAACATAATGTTACTGTGTCGTACCTATCTTTTTCCAGTGCATGGTCAGTATGGTACGGTGCACCATATTAGCCGGTCTTCTTAAAAAGAAAAAAGAACGGATTAGATAATGTACCATCGATGGATGGCAGTCATCATCAATGTTGTAGGCAGGGCGATAATTTTCGTCGGGAAGATTATTTGAATTGATCTATGTATTTATTTCGTAAGACTTTGTTGAATAACGCAATAAAGACGGCTACATGCATTGCTCGATGAACAGGCCAGGGGTAATTCTCTTTCTGAAAAAGAATAAATATCGATGGACGGCGGTCATCCCCTCATCCGGATCAGGAGAAGATACAAAGTGGGGATCACAAAGCGTGATATTTGAGATTAGAGTGGATACAATGTTGGTGGACTGGACTGATTGGGGTTAATTAGCGACCGAGTGAGTGAATGAATGAAAGTGCGAAGAGGTTAATGCTGCCGGATGGCGCCCGGCGTGGTCCACCGGAATGAGGTCCCGTTTGCCGTCCGACGCCTGGAATAGAACGGAACGGGGGGATGCCCGTGTCCGCATCGCCACATGAATGCGTGCGACGTCTCAACCACCATCAATCAGCGTCACGAAAGAACAAACAAAATCCAAAGAGTACACATTTAACGTGTTGCCCTCTTGCACTCTCGAAAGCATCTCTTTCTTTTGGGTGCATGCACGCTAGGTGAATGAACACGTGTGGTACGTTTGGTGGCCACCTTTTACTCTTCCAACACCGCGGCACACATCAATTTCAGATGGCTTACCGTCCTTGGTTGCCTGCACCGTCACTAACCTAGCCATCTTCCTGTCATCCTGTGGCAAGGGAGAAATTTCCATGGCTCCCCGACGAACTAGCTAGAAAATCAAGTTAGTTCATGGAGTTTTTTTTAGAGTAACTAATTCACGAAGTTGGATCAAAGAGGGAGTATTTCAGGGCATGCATTATGGAAACTCTAGAAAGAAATTAAGAAAAAAAGACATGCATAATGCCGTGTCAAATCTCCTTGCTTAATAGATTTAAAAAGACTCCGTTGAGCACATCCGACAATTCTTCACCCTATGGGCACTTGTGAATGATGTGTATCTGGATGCACTCTCTGAAGATACTATTGTGTGGAAGCATACGACAAGCAGGCACTACACTGCGGCCTCCGCCTACAAGGCCCAATTCCTTGGCTTGGTTCTCTCTCCCATCGACCAAATGATTTGGAAAACTTGGACGCCACCAAAGGCTAAATTCTTCGCTTAGTTGGCTATCCAAGGCAGAATTTGGACTGCGGATAGACTACAAAAACATGGATGGCCAAATTGTGGTCTTTGCACCCTTTGCAAGCGAGAGCAAGAAAGTGGACCGCATCTTTTCTTCAAATGCCGCTTCACCATTAGGCTATGCAACTTGGTCATTGCAAAATTTGGGCTTCATCATATGGACACCTCTATATGGCATCTTGAGAGTTCGGTCAAGGAATGGTGGACAAATAGGACCGGCGCCGGAGTCCCCAACAGGAAGGCCATGGCCTCTCTAACCATGCTCATGTCATGGACCATTTGGAGCGAGCGGAATGCCCGTGTTTTCCGGAACAAGAGTGCTCCACCATCAATCTTGCTAAACAACATCATCTGCGAGGCAAACCTTTGGATCACCGCCGGAGCAAAAAAATTAGGAAACATTATTTTGTGTGAGTAATCTTCCATGCCGTGTAAAAGTGTGCCCTTGTAACAAACTCTATCCTCTTCTTATTTAATAGATGAGGTAAATTTTTTGCCTCCGTTACGAAAAAATAGATTTAAAAAGAGGTAAACTGTTTCATGCGACATGCATATGGCCAGTTGCATGGTTTCTTTTTTAAGCTCTAGGTTGCTGTAATCAAAGACATTGTGGTTTCTTTTAATGGGAATTATAGAGGAAGCTCTCTTTTAAAAAAATAAATCATGCGATATTGCGCCTTTGTCGCAGTAATTAGGGCTGCCGAATTAGAAAATAAAATAACAAGCTGGCTAGCGCCACGTAGCTAGTCTAGATTGATTAGGGATCACTCATTCAATCATGTGCACGTACTAAGCAGAATAATCAGTGACAGCGAGCCTGCCTACCTACCTACTCAGTGACAGCGAGTACTACCTTGTCACCCATGGCGTTTAACACTCTGGATTTAATTTCCACTGACGTACGTACGGACTTGCATATCGTGGCCGAAAGAGCATCACACTGAATTAATTAACGATGGAGTACCTACGAGCATTATATTTAGTACTGCTACTCTATCTCGGAATCACTAGTTAAGTGTACCTTTTAGGCAATGGTTACCCGTCTTCTCTGGCGGTGACAGCCGCCGCATCGCATGTGGGTCGCTTATTGCAGTCTGAGTGTTTTTGAAGGATTTTTCACACGCATGGTAAGAATGGATGGGTTTATCGGGCGTTTTATTTACATCCATTTTATCAAAATGATTTTGCACTTAAACCGTGAGTCTAAATTATTAAAAGTTTTGTTATTGCTTTCTGACATCAAGATCTTCAAAACTAAATCTCATATTGATAGGTTTTGACAAACTTTTTTTCGAAGCACATCTATGTTCTCTGGCTAATACTAACTCGTGCCCCCACCCAGTAATAACCACTGCATCCCAACTGGTGCTCTGAACTAATACTAACGTATGTGCTTTGAACACACTATAAGAGCAACTCCAGCGTTCGGGCCGCCAGCCATCCACCTTGGTCATCAAATATCCGACCACACATTATTTATCTTGTACCCGGGGTATTAAAAATAATCAAAGATAAATGGCACAATCCTTCTTCGATAACTGAAAGATAAGTATTCCAATGGAATAAAATATTACAATCCAAACATAAAGTTTTGAAATATTTTAAATTGAATTCAACTTATTTTGACACATGTTCTAGTTGTCTCCACGTAACACCATGGATGCTTAACCAGATCATTCTAAAAGTTGCTTATGAGTTCCTCGATGGCAACGTATGGTTTGAATAGCACATCGGGGGCAAAATAGTCATCGTACAACACCATATGCCCCCCTGCCCTCCATCGATTCAACACTTACCGTTTGGTTGTTGAACCCTTGTAGTTGAGAACATGCTCTTCCGCATGCTCCGCGTCCTTAAGAATCGCCTTCATCATCATTGTTTCATCACCATCTTCATCCTCGCGCGACAAAGATGAATCCATGAAATCGGCATAGAAGTACCCCTCATCCGAATCCATCGTATTTGCTTGAAAGTTACACCGAGGGAGTAGAAAAACTTGGCAATGACATTTAGCCGAACACTTAGGGATTTGGTCAAAAAAGTGTGACGGTGGAAAGCTTGGGTGGCTCGAGTGGTACGACCATGGCATCGTAATCCGGGAACGTGGATACAGGGCAGATGAAGATGGACGGGCTAGGAAAAACCGTAGGTTACTGGTGGGGATTTTTGGGTGGGTCTCGGACGCCAGTACTACAAACGCAAATAGGGTTGACTGGCCAAACCATATTATCACTGGCACACTTTAGGCCCGTCAGCGCCTCGGGGTCATTGATGACATTGCCATCACAAATGGGCCTATTGGCCAGTCAGTGTTGTCTACGCCGTCCAGTTAGTGATAACGACTCCATTCACTTTTTTATGGCTACGCTTTATTTATGTTCGGTTGCCAGCAATGCAAACGAATTTAACAATGGGGCCATAAACCGTTCATTTGCATATCAAGTAATTTGTTTTACATAACATAATTCACAACTAACATATGGAAAATACTAGCCAAAGCTAAACACTTCACAATACACATGTCATTGACTAAACCAGATTAGTCTACTAGTTGAGCCTCTTAACAAATCAGAGAGAGGACATATATTTTCTCATCGCTCTCTATCCAACTTTCTGATCGAATAAGCAATGTGACAAGTCCTGACGAGACCTACTCGTGCTTATACCATTGATCATCTTCTTTTTTTCAGCGCCACTGAGATGTAAGTCTGCACATAACAAAAAAATTGTCAAGACAATTAACACAAGATATTCATTGGTTTATTTTACACATGTAGTTAAGAATATCATAACTACGTTCAATGTCATTATACCCTGCTTGAAGACTCTCTCGGCTTCTTCAAAACGTAGGAAGTAATGGCATAACATAGATATTTGTTGCGTGTGTGTGAAGATGGCAGAATCTGCAAGATCTGATTCCGATCCTAAGAAATTCTTTTCCACAGATGATCCTGACACTTTTGCGATCTTTTGTTGTGCACACAACTCATATCTGAAATGAGGAGTATGGAGTAGCTCGGGCCTCCCATAAGTCATCCTCTTCCTTTCATTATTTTTTGTGCAGTGCAACTAAAATATAAGGCAGCCGCAGTACAACTATTTTATTTATATGTAGTTGATCTTTATTACACATCAAAAAATAAAGTTTTATGTTGCCTCAGATATTACACACATGGACGGGATGCTACTTATTTTGTTCATCTACGTTCAACAAATAATAACATAGACCAAGTATGTCGTTCATTTGAATAATATTCCACTCAATCTCCACTCCAATCTTGTAACGCAAAGAACGCCTAATGAGGCAGCTGGGTGCGTTTATAATATTTTATAAAGTATTCCTCACTACATTGTCACGTATGACATGCATAATATATAATATTCCTCCGTAAAGAAATATAAGAGCGTTTATATCACTAAAGTAGTGATCTAAACACTCTTATATAGAGGGAGTATTTTTTTAAACATATTCATAAGTATGCACCATGCACGGAGGCGTGGGAGGCACGGTGGGCAGCAGGTGCAGAGCAACCCTGGCACCAACACAACTACGACTACAGGGTATACGACTGCAAGCCTCGGCGTAGGAGATCTAGCATCCCACGACAAGGTGGCACCGAACAGAAGATAATGAGAATGCACCGCGGCGTGGAGAAGGTATGTGAGCGGACCTATTGGAGAGGCCTGCACGGATCAGCAGCCGGAGGTAGAGGAGGGAGAACATGGAAGACGATGAGAGGGAGGGACTCGAGGGCGATAGTGAGGGTATGGTTGAGATGGAAAGTGCACTATGGTTACAACAGGTCACATAAAGAAGAACAATGACCGGCAGGAAAACCAAAATGGCAAATTTAAGTAGACTATCTAGACTGGTGGTCAGTCAATGATTACCACAGGTCCACTGTGGTCATTGGCTATTTCCAAATCAACCTATATTAACCGTAAAGCCGAACCAAAATATTCATATCACTAAGAGCATGGTTAATAATATAACTAGCTGATGGCTATATGGAACTGCCATGTCATATATAGCCATCATCTATAGGCACTCGTACAATAATGTGGGTTATAAGGTTGGCTATCAAATTACTTTTTTTTCATCTTCTCTTTATCTCTTTCTACGCATTTATTATATTTGTCTAGGAATGTGTATATAGCTAGGCTCTCGCATGAGAGTCCACACCCCTTACTTTTTCAGATCTATCACCTCTACGTACGCAAAAGTACCATGTAAACAAGCTATAAGCCCATTATTGTGCTTGCTCCAACGCCTCCTCGGAGGCCGCTTAGTGTTAAGGCTAATCACTATTGCCTAGTCAAGGGGCGACCAATTTTTAAGGCTTAGTGTTATTCGTATATGTAGTAATAGGCGTCGAAGTCGTGCATAACAGATGTCCGGACAGCGCAAACCTCCCCCAGTCTGATGCCAGTATGGGCATCCGGACGGGTCTAGACCAATTTGATGGCCGCCGTTGGATGGCTCAGACCGTCCGATCTGAACATATGCGTGTGATTTGGTGATCCGCCTTGGATTTTCCCTGACATACTCCCTTTATCCTCAAATAAGTGTATGTTTAACATTCAAAATTTGTCCGTAAAAAGTGTACTTCTATCTTCTCAATGCAATTTCAAGTAGAAAAACGCTTCTCTCTCATCACATGGGAATCAAGACCAATAACATTCAACATAATGGTCTCCTCACTTGCTACACGCACTTAGGCTGGTCACAATAGGGATTAGCATATACTAGTATAATATATATGATACTAGTATATGATATCACCTCCACAATGCATAGTGTCATAACTTAACTTGATATCATAGTTACCTCATTTATTGCCATCGATGATATATACTAGTACATCATTTAGTATGACTAGCAAAAGTGCCCGTGCATTGCAACAGGAGAAAAACAATTATAATCTCCAATGCCCATGAGCACATTTTGCTCCACTACCGAGATACACTATCACTCTTAACTTCGTGAAATCATGAACAATTTTTAAAATCATGACCATTTTTTAAACTCCTACACATATTTGAAATCATGAATGTATTTCAAATTCATGAACACTTTTACAACTTTTCGAACATTTCCTAAAATCAAGAACATTTTTAGAATTCATGAACATTTTATACTATTTGCAAACATTTTTTTTAAATTGTGAAAAAATATTAAACAATTTTCTTGAATCGGCGATTTTTTTTTAAATATTGGTGGAACCATTCTTGAAATTCACGATCATTTTGTCGATTTAGCAAATAATTTTTTATTTAATGAACTTCTTTTGAAATGCATGATCATTCTTTGCATCAACGAACATTTTATGAATGAATAAATTATTTTATAAGTCACGAGCAGTTTTTGAATTTTTAGGATATTTTTCCATTCGTGAATATTTTCTGAATAGATGGATTTTTATTTCAATTTCATTAAATTTTTTAATACACAAACTTTTTAAAGAGTTAGGAACATTTTTTGAGTTTCGAACATTTGTTTTCAAAATTGTGAACATTTGTTGAACTAGCAAACATTTTATTAAAAAATCATGACCATTTTTTGAACTTACAAACATTTTATGATTTATTAAATATTTTATTTAAAAATTCTCATTTTATTAATTTCTGAAACTTTTTGGAAGTACCTATTTATTTAATATAAGAAAACATAAAAGAAAAATAGAAGTGAAAAACGAAATTTTGAAAAAGGTCGCACGAACATGGGCCGGCCCAAATGGGCGCGCTGCATGTTGTCCTAGTGCGCAGAGCGCAGTATAGGGGAGGTCCATACTGCATGGGCCGGCCCAAGGGGGATTTCCCATTGGTGGGTAATAATTTGCAATTTTAGGGGCAATTTTCATGACGTACATACAAACAGAAGCAATAGCCATTTTATTATTAGGTATAGATGTTGTATCATATTATGATACTCAATTCTCTATTTCGTTATTTAACTGTGTGCTAATTCAACGAAAATTCCTAGTTGGCATAAATGATACTACCTATGATACTCGCATGGTGATCAGACTTAGTTTATTGAAAGTAGGGTAATTAAACAGAAGAGAGATGGTGGCTTGCACCTTTCCAAAACATTTTCTACCGAGTCCATAAATTGTCTTAAAATTTCCATATGTACACTTATTTAAGGACGGAGGAAGTATGCTTCCAACGTAAACCATAGATATGTATTTAATTATTCTATATCTTGCGGTTAATACATGTTGCTACGTATAAAAGCGTTAGGTGGTAGGCTATGGTGTGATGTTATCATTGTCTGGTAGGTCAACTGATAAAAAAAAACCATGTGTGTGTGGCTCTATGCTTGGTACTCCTCTGTAGGTTAGAGGCTGTATATGAGCACTTACAGTCCTTTAAATAAGCGATGCACTTTCTTCTAATATGTTAAGGAAGAATTCAATTGTTGTATAGAACTATGTGCCATGATCAATTTGCACCTAGCCAACACTTTCTTCTGATATGAAACAACGAAACATGCGTGTAGGGTTGAGCCGAACCAACTCGGCTCGACTACATTGTTAAGATAACAAGTTAGCTCGACTCGACTCGTTGACATAACGAGTTTAGATTCAAACTCGGCTCGACTGTGTGACTCGCGTGTTAGCTCATTTAACTTACTAAGCTTGTTATAAATGTGAATAACAAAATATACCTATTATTGTACAGTTAATGTATAAAAATATACTTTAGTCACCTATTTTTCTTCACAAACCAGAATGATCAATAATTTTCACTAAAGGACACTTGTTGCCCTCCAGAAATGATAACAATCACAACTCTATTGGTACTTATCTCATTTCCCTTCTAATCACCATGCTTAACAAGCTAAATAAGTAACTAGTTAGCTCAGCTCTTTAAACTCGATGTTAATGATCTCATATTAAAATTCATTTTGTCTTGTTAATTACTGAGTTCGAGTCAAGTCGAGCCGATCATGTGTTTAGCTCGCGAGTTTCGAGTTTAAGTTCCAACCCGATGTGTGTGCCTGTGTGGTAGTCATCCCGTCTTCGGAGCTAGGAGAAGACAGGAGGAAAGAAGCGTAAAAGGGGTACTTATCTTATGAGGGTTAACTGGTTGGTGGACTGGAATGATTGGAGATTAGGGACCGAGTGAGTGAAAGCAATGGGGAGGTTGCCCACCACGTACGCACCGACGGGAATGAGGCCCCATTTGCCATGCGTCGCCTGGAAACGGGATGCAAGTGTGACGTGGCAACCACCCCCAGCACCACCAACGAACGAACAAAACCCAAAGCATATATACGTGCTGCCCTCTTGCGCTCGCAGCTTTCTCTCTTTTTTGGATTGGAACATGCCCACTCAGTTGATTAAGACGTGTGGTACGATCGGTGGTCACCTTGGCTCCGTTAACTCTCCCTTTTGTGATAAGAGAGTTGTACATTCAAATGCAAAAAATAAAAATAGAAACAAGTCTAAGCTTTTTAAAAAGCAAATACAAATAAAGGTTACCAACGGATCAACGGGAGTTTCTCGTCATCTCCGGCCTGCGCAAGCCCATGGCACATAATAAGCCTAGCTTGATGCCAAGCAACTTTAAAATCACAAGAGCGAGCTACAGAGTCGTGGTGACCGCAACCGGGAAGTGACCCAAACATTGCAAGGAGACGCCATCGACGTCAAGATCCAAAGCAAGCAGCATTGACCCGTAGAAGAAGGCAACCACACGCCACTGTTGAAAGCGCTTCTACAATGTCTCATTGACGAGACCGCTTGCGCCACCGCAAGGAGGAATCTTTGGGCAATATCGGAGCTGAACTGGGCAAATAGGCATAGCTATATAATACTCAGATGAAATTGAATTAGTAGTTCCTCCGTTCGGAATTAGTTGATGTTTAAATGGATGTATCTAACACTGAAATATATCTAGATACATTTGTATAACAAATTAGCAACTTGGTGCTCCAAAAAAATTAGAAGAAAATGCTAAATTGTTTTGTGCAATACGCCAGTATGCCGTTGATGATGCACCAAGGACGCCCCAGCCATCACATCGCTTATTTCAGAGCATCTCCAATAGATTATCCAAAATTTGGCGGTCCAAAACCGGAGATGTAAAATTTAAACCGTCAAAAAGTACGTTTTGGAGCTCCGAAAAAAGCTCAACTCCAACAGATGGTCCAAATTGATGGTCCAAAAGAGCAACTCCAATAGATGGTCCAAAATGAAGATGTAAATTTCTTAAAACGACATACTACTAGTCCATTTAACATAGTTCAAACATCAAATTCAACATAGTTTCATACATGAACTTCAACTACTACTTATTCAAACTACTAGATAAACTACTCCTCATCGTCGGAGCTGCGGAACTGCGCCGAGAACTCCTCCTTCGTCGGGTCGTCGCACCCCTCCTCCTCCTCCTCCTCCTCGTTCGAGAAGTCTGCCCAGTCCTCCTCGGAAGAGGAGTCGATGGGGATCACCGTCGAGGGACCGGCCTCGTCCTCCTTCTTCGGCCCCTTCTTCTTCTGCTCCGCCTCACACTTCCAGTAGTACTCCAGCTCGGCCTGGATGTACTCCGGATGCTCCCGAGCAAACCTCGCCATCGCCACCTCCTCGGTCTCGCCAGCACTGACGACAACCGACGGCTTCTTCGTCTTCTTCTTCGTCGTGATCTCCTTCATGTTGATGCCCTGCGGCACAAGCATCTCCGCTTCCGCCCGAGTCTCGATCTCTGGGAAGTTGAGGTGCGACCGAGGCCTCTCGGCACGCCACACCGCCATGTCGTAGGCACGCGCGGCCTCGTGGGCGGAGGGGTACGTGCCGATCCACCAACGCCTTCCGGCGTCGGAGAACTCCACACCCCAGTTACCGGAGGGCTTCTGCCTCACGCCGAAGAAGCCTGACTTGCCCTTCGGCGCCATCGGAGAGCGGTGGAGCGGCGGCGGCGTGCGGCCGGGGCGGTGGCGGATGGAGCCGGGCAGGGCGGAGCTGCG
>NC_057808.1:14802167-14808354 GCF_018294505.1 Triticum aestivum | reverse complement strand
GGGAGGTCGCGGGCGGGCGGGCGGGAAAGGAAATGAAGTGGCGGTCGGACGTTCGCGGGCGGCGGCTGGTTTTGGACCAGATGCATCTCGTGATGTATATTTACATCCCGGAGTGTTGTATTTTACATCACGAGAAGGCCGCGGTCCATTTTTTTTTACATATGAATCGTCTGTTGAAACTGCATTTTTGGCCTCAGATAGTTTAAAAGTTATATTTGGACCATCTATTGAAGATGCTCTCAGGTTTCGTTGTGCGCGTACGTCTGCCGCGGAAACTACGAATCTGCCACTGATCCACAGGACGATGGACGCAGACGGTGAGGGCACGCGCTTGCCCTACGACGTGCTCCTCGACATTCTCCGCCGCCTGCCGGGGTGTGACGTTTCCGCGTCCCAGTGCATGTGCCGCGGCGCGACATCGTCAACGACAACCACTGGCTCTCCCTTGAGCGCTACTTACCCCGGCGCGCCTTCACCACGACCTAACCAAAAAAATAAAATAAGAAGCTTGGGCCACCTATACCAGATTGATTAGGTAATCAATCATTCTTGTGACCGTGCTTCAAAAAGTAGAATTATCATGACAGCAAGCCTGCCTATACCCATGGCGTTTAGCACCAGTGATTAATTTTCACAGACGTAAGATGTACGGAGGGCACACCATCATGGCCATGATAAAAGCATGAGACCGATTTAATTAAGGAGTAGTGTTTTCGGAACAACACAAGCATGCATGTGAATGGGATGAGGATTTGTGACACGTAGGTCTCAGGGCAGCGAGTTCCCGATGCTTGCTTTTATTTTTGTCTTTTGATTTTTAAACTTTTATATTTTTTGAATTAACAGCCTAAATTAAGTCTTTTTTCATATTCATATTTCTCGTGATGAGGGTTTCAAATAAGGTCCATTTTAAATGCGTCGACCGATAAAATCATGTATTTTGTGCCTACAACAGGCAAAAAATGTCTTAAAGTTTTGTCTATGAAACTTGATAAAAGCAAGCGAGAAAATTGGAAGTTTCAGATGAAAAATTGTAAGTTTCGATGATTGAAACTTAAAAACTTACTGTGTCGTCGTATGTAATTCAACTACTTTATGAATAACGAGGTAATCGAGCGGTCGGAAAGGGCTTGGCAGGTGCATTAGAAGGCGATTTTATCCCCAAGTCCAGCAATCCTCATCCAATCTACTCCACCAATCACCACAGTTTGGGGAATTAGAAAAAGCGCAAGATTCAGACTTAGAAGTTGACGGAAAAGAAGCACCCGGCAGTGCTCCACAATGTGAATTCCACCGCAGGGATGGCGAAATTGGTTGGGACCGCCACCAAATTGGCACAGATGTTGGAGCCAATATCCAGTTGCTCATACAAGGCGCTTGATGATTTGACCCCCAGAATCATCCACCGCTGAATCCGTGGGACAAAATTACCACAAATCGTTGCAAGAATTAGATAGAAGCTTTCTCCAACCCGGCACCGAATCGGTTGCTCGATGAAAATCATTGCTAAAACTCTGAAAGGTACAAATTAAGTATAAATTTCAGGTCCGTGACCTCCTCCCCCCGTGCGGCGGCGCCGCGCCGCGCCGCAACGGGGCCTCTCTGCCGGGCCTCCCTCTCCTCCCCACCGGGCCTCCCTCTCCTCCCGCCGCCGCCGCCGAGGGCATCGCAGGCTAAGCCTGCGGGCTGCAGCGGCGGCGGCGGCAATCTTCCTCGGCCGGTGATCGGATCTGGGTGGCGGCGACCCACTTCGGCCGATCCAAGGGCGATGGTGCAGGCCGGTGGCGACCAGGGTTGTCGTGCTGGTGGCGGCGACGAAGAGATCATGTCGGCGGCTAGGGTGTCCGATCTGGATCCCATTCGGATCTTGATGGTGGTTCCTCGAGCCGTCGTGCGCATCCTTTGTTCTGGCGCGGCAAGCGGCCTCTGGACTAGGCACGCGACACGAGGACGTCGGGGGCTCCGGCCCTCGGCGTGGAGGTGGTGGCCATCTTCTTCGCCGGAGGTGGTCGGCTAGATGGTTGTGGATTCTCGCATCCAGTCTCGGCGTACAGTGGGGAGACGGGGCTGCCGGTGAAAACCATGCTATGACTCGGGTCATGGCGGGCGATGGCGGCGTTTTTCGCGTCGTTATCTTGTTGAAGACATCGCCTCTGCAGCTTCTGTCGACTTGCTTGCGCTGCTCTGGGTGAAAACCTTGATCCGGAGTTTCCGGATCAGACGATGGCGGTGCTTTTGGGGCGTCGTTTTCCCTCACGGGGGCATCGTTTTTTGAGCAGCGGCTGGATGCAGGACCAGAGGACGGATTCTTTGGTGGAGCGGTGCGGCATCTCACTCATTGATGGCGGCGGGTCTCGGCGGCATGGCGCTGTGGTGACTCTGCGTCCGATGCGCGGAGATGGACTCGCGCAGGAGGGTGACGCGGTCTGGCGTCGTGGTGGCGTCGACGGCAGCTAGACCGGGCAAGGTAGATGCAGCAGTACAGCTCTGAAGATGGATTGGTGGCAGGTGGCTGCGGCGGCCTCAGACCCGGCAGGCGTCCTGGTTGAGGAGTGCGCCGGACTGGTAGGTGACCCATACCCGGCAGGCGTCCTGGATGGGACCTCAGGTCTTAGATGTTAGGTTTGGCTGCGAGGTCTGTTTGGTACTAGACCCAGACTATCAGCATCCCTTCATCATTTGGATAGGAGTAGCGACACTTTTGTTGCCTAGACGGTGGCTTCAGTCTTACTGTTGTATGACTTTGTAAGGTTTTGTGTGAATAATTAATAAAGTGGCTGCATGCATCGTCCAGATGCAGAGGCCGGGGTCCTCCTCCATTTCTAAAAAAAAAAGCTGCCAATACAGATCCGACAATGTTGGACAATTTGGTGATAGCAACAAGGTCCAGGAGCTGACGACTAGGACCCAAACGGCTTTCTCCGCGAAGTGGACTTCACAACCATCTTTTCTCTCTCCATCCACCTAGTTAAAGGAAGCATGAGATGTATGCCAAGTACAGTTTAGATGTGGCCTTCACAACCATCTTGGTATTATTGTTGTGCCGTGGAGATGATACGGGAGCGCGGCGTATGCAGCTGCAGGAGTACAATGGAAGAGGTTATGGGAAAATGATCCACACAGTGGAGAAGGAGGGCGATCGATGCATGACGGCTAGCAGAGGTTAGTGGTGCATGTTGTAGTTATGGTAATATGTGAGCAATTCCTGATGCCTTATATGCCTATGTCTATCAAATTCTTATCCCTAACGTGCATAGACACACAAATGATGCACGGAATGTGATCAGAAGATTTGAAGGTAGAAATGTGAAATGAGAAATAACTAACCACTTTCTTGCGCGGGGGGCGGGGTGGCTTGCTCCTTATAAAAGCATAGCATGGTACGTAGGAACTAACATAAAGCTTTGTCCTCTGGTAGGGCAATATCCAAAAGTCTCTTGCTTATATAACTGGTTTGTTCTCTGGTAGGTCAGAGGCTATGAAACTTATTAAAAAAACGATTAGTCGATTCGAAGCAAAAAAGGTTGTGCTCTCGATTCAATACCAGTTTTACTCATATGTATGGAGCTGAATGAGTGGAGTCTAGTGTGTTAAAAAAGGCGGCGTTTAGATTCAAACTTGGCTCAATTGTGTAACTCGCATGCTAGCTCGGTTAACTTATTAGTAAGCTTGTTACAAATGTGGATAACAAAATATACTTATTATTATATAGTTAATGTATAAAATTATATTATCAGGCACATATTTTTCTTCACAGATTAAAACGATCAATAATTTACAATAAAGGACACTTGCTGCACTCAACAAATGATAACAGTCACAACAATATTGGTACTTATCTCATGTCCCTTCTAATTACCAAGCTTAACAAGCTAAATAAGTAACTCGTTAGCTCAGCTCTTTACACCTGATCTTACCGACCTCATATTAAAATTCCGTTCGACTCATCAATTACCGAGTTCGAGTCATCGAGCTGATCATGCGTTTAGCTCGCGATCTTCGAGTTTAAATTCCAACCCTATGTCATGTGTGTGCATGTGTGGTGGTCATCCCCTCTTTGGAGTTAGCAGAAGATATGAGGTGAAAATCGTAAAAGGGGGTACTTTAGATTATGACAGTTAAAAGGTTGGTGGTCTGGATTGAATTTTACTTTTTTGAGGGGCTGGACTGGATTGATTGGAGATCAATTAGGGACCGAGTGAGTGAATGAATAAAAGCAATGGGGGAGGTTGCCCACCACATACGCACCGACGGGAATGAGGCCCCATTTGCCATGCGTCGCCTCGAAACGGGATCGAAGTGTGACGTCGGAACCACCCCCCAGCACCACCGACAAACGAACAAAACCCTAGCATACGTACGCGCTGCCCTCTTGCACTCGCACCCTTCCCTTTTTTGGATTGGAACATGCCCGCTCATTTTTGGATTGGAACATGCCCGCTCAGTTAATTAACACGTGCGGTACGATTGGTGGTCACCTTGGCTCCGTTCACTCTCCCTTTTGTGGTAAGAGAGACTACATTCAAATGCAAAAAGCCAATACAAACAAGTCTTAAGCTTTTTTAAATAAAGACAACGGATCAAGGAGAGATTGTCGTCATCTCCGGCTTGCGCAAGCCCATGGCACATAATAAGCCTAGCTTGATGCCATATGAACTCTAAAATAATGAGAGCGAGCTAGAGTGTCATGGTGACCGCAACTGCGAAGTGAACCAAACATTGCGAGGAGACGCCATTGACAACATGATCCGAAGCAAGCACCGTTGACCCGTAGAAGAAGGCAAGCCCACGCCACCGTTGAAAGCGCTTATACGGAATCTTATTGACGAGACCGCTTGCATCACCGCAACCCGAGAGGAGAACCCTTGGGCAATGTTGGAGCTGAACTTGGCAAATAGGCACAGCTATATAATACAGTAGTTAGATGAATAAAGTATAGAAAATAAAATAGTACTATGTATAACAAATTCATCAATCTTGGTGCTACATAAAATTTAGAAGAAAATAATAAATTGTTTTGTGCAATACTCCACTATGCTTTTGATTCACCAAGGACGTCCTAACCAAAAAATAAAATGAGAAGCTAGTGTCACCTATACCAGATTAATTAATTAGGTAATCAATCATTCATGTGAGCATACTGCAAATGGAAGGAGAATTATTAGTGACAGCGAGCCTGCTCATACTACTTGTCTCCACCCATAGCGTTTAGTTGTTTCCAGGGGCTTTTTTATGTACGGACTAAAAAAAGTCTCTCTTAAAGACTTTTTTATCAAACGGGAGGGACTTTTTAGGGACTAAACTAGGCATTTGGGACTAAATGAAGAAGACTCTCAAGGAGAGTCTTTTTGGGACTTTTTGAGACTTTTCCAATAATGCCCCTCCATGCACTCATTGGCCCGCCACCCCATGATGTTGTTTGATTGTTATTTTTCTATATACTAGGGGCAACATAGTCATTTAATAACCTCTAGGAAGGGACTAGGGACTTTTTAGTCTCTGGAAACAAACAGGGAGGGACTTTGTAGGGACACTGGTAGAAAAAGAGGCTTCCATACGCCCCCATTAGTCCCCAAAACAATCGAACCGCGACCAAAGGGGTCTTTAGTCGCGGTTCGGGAGGAGACCCGCGACCAACTATCTGGGCCCAGCGCGCTCGGTCGACAGCTGGCGGACGGGAGGGGCTTTAGTCCCGGTTGGCCAGGCCAACCGGGACTAAAGGCCCATCCAGCTGGCGGACGGGAGGGGCTTTAGTCCCGGTTGGCCTGGCCAACCGCGACTAAAGGTCCCCGAAGGCCTTTAGTTGCGGTTGGCCAGGCCAACCGGGACTAAAGGCCCATCCCTATATATAGGACTCAGCTCACTTCACTTCACTCAGCTCACTTCACAATTTTCAGAAGGGGGTGGTGGGTTTGCTTTTGGTTCCTCCTATGCACACAAGGTGTTTGATGAAATGCCCGAGAGCCTGAAACAAACATGATATGAAGTGTCCGAGCCACACTTGAGCTTTCTCATTTATTTTTCCTCCGCGATCGCGGTTAGCAACTTGAACCTTTCATGTGTCATTGATAAAATATGCATGTGTGTAGTTCATTGTTTAATTTGTATTATTTCTAGCTAGTTAGTTTAACAAATGCATGATGGTTAATTATATACTTTATATAATAATAATGCAGATGAATCGGCA
>NC_057808.1:14789340-14796228 GCF_018294505.1 Triticum aestivum | reverse complement strand
AAAGAATTTTTACTTAAAGAATCTTATTTTTTAATTCCTCCTCCTCTATGTCCCCTTAATATTATTTTTTAATTCCTTTATACTTAAAGAATTTTTACTACATGCAGGAGTGACATATGGCGGACGATAGAACCGAGCCGCTTAGGGATCCGGAGGCTGAACGTTATTTAATGGGCATCATCAACAACGAGATTCCTTATGTGCCGGGCTCAGAATATGAGCAACAAGAGGATGTAGTCTCTTCTTATCTGAACCTTGATGGTGGAACAGAGATTGTCGATGATCAAGAAGGTGAAGGAATGGACATTGTCGACGGAGGTCAACCGTCAACAACCGACGATCTCGAATTGCAAGTAGCAACCACCTCCGGCGAGGTATATATATACATTGAGCCTCTCGTGATACAAACTTACTGAAATGTGAATACATATGTATTAACGCGCGCGACTCTCTTTTTTTAGCCCTCCGGATCGAGTACGACAAAGCGTGGCAAATCCAAGGCGATGAAAACAGGAGAAACATATGCCATTGAGTTTGTCAGTGAAACCGGCAAGCCCCTACAGCACACCTCAAAGTTTATCAACCAATGCGGAGTCGTTGTTAGAGACAACGTCCCGATCACCGTCCAGGAATGGAAGGAGCCAAAGAAGGCACGTCTTGATTTCAGTTTTGTCGACAAGAGAACGAAAAAGGATTGCTGGAGAAAGCTTATGGAACATTTCATTCTACCTCCGGAATACAACAAAGTCGATGAATTCGGTAACGAGGTTCCGGGTGGACGTCAGAGGAGGAGGCTAGTTAAAGAGTTCGCTCTTCAGAAGATGGGCGAAGCATTCCGGAACTTCAAGAAAAATTTAACCCGTGACTATGTCAACAAGGGCAAGACTCCGGATTTCAATGGACAACATGAGAAACTGAAAGATGATTGGCCAGAATTTGTGAGGCAAAAGCAATCGGAGCATTTCAAGGAAATATCAAAAATAAAATAAGGATAATGCGAGTAAGAAAAAGTTCCATCATATTATGGGGCCAGGAGGATACCGCCTTTCGGAGCCTAGGTGGCAGAAGATGGAGGAGGACCTGAGGGTGCGAGGAATCCATCTAGGTACAGAGGGATGGGACCCAAGGGCCAAAAGCTGGTGGTACGGGCATGGGGGATCGCTAGACCCGGAGACAGGGGTGTGTGTTCACCGGCAGAGACAGTTTGCTCCCACCCAAGCCCTTATTGACGCAATGACCCAAGCTCAAGAGGGCTTGATCAAGTTCAACAGAGAGAAAGACGCACTGACAACAGCCCTCGGGAATGATGAACACGGAGGACGTGTACGAGGCAAAGGCAAAGTTCCGTGGAAAGTAGGGTTTTCCCAGGACAATGACCCGTACTGTTACAGAAGCCGTAAGAGAAAGACGGACCGGGATGCAGATCTTATGACGAAGTTTGCATCGGAACTCCATGAGTTGAAGCAGACCGTGCATGAACTAGTGAAAGAAAAATCGGCTGCTGGGCCGCATGAAGATCATGAAGCGGATCGCGGAAGCCAGCAGCGGAGAAGCAGCGTGGCTTCCACGGATGCCCCGCCTGGTGCTAGTGCACCGATGATCGAGATTCGTGCACCGGAGCCTCACTACCCCGTGGATGATGTAAAGGAGATGAAAGAATGTGATCTGCATTATCCCGTGGGGAACGTTTCCACGAAGGTAGCTAGCGGCAGTGCTTTACCCTGTACACCTGGAGCACTCCACCACAACAACCCCATTGCATATGGCTATGCTCGTGTCACGGTGGAAGACATAGTCCAAGGGTTTGAGGACCTGGAGATTGACAAAACTACACCCGAAGGGGAGAGAAGACTTGGAGATGTCAAGCGCCAGTTCATTCTATGGAAAAAGAAGTACATAGTGTTTCCAGGCGAGGCGCCAAGGCTAGCAAGTCCACCCCCCTTCGATGGTGGTGGTGGTGGTGGTGGTGGCGGTGGTGGCGGTGGTGGTGGTCGTGGTGGTTCACCTACACCTCCTTCACGCCATTCGACGCCGTCCCCCGATCCACAACCTCCGGCAGGTACGACGCCCCCCAATCCTCCTCCGGCGGGTACGACACCCCCCAATCCACCTCCGGCGAAGAAGCGGAAGCAGGCGGACAGCAAGGAAACCCGCTCCTGGACTATTAACCCGGACCCTTATGTACCTAAGACCACAAGGGTACCGGAGCCATCACTGAAGCCTCTCCTCCCAAGGCCTGGGGAACTTAGTGAAGCTGAAACCAAATTGGCCGCGTCTGCTGATTATGAGAAATGGAAGGCGGATATGAAGGCGAAAAAAGAGCCTGAGCCCAAGCAAGTATTCACTGAGAAGCAAAAGAAGTGGGCTAAGGATTTTTTGACGACACCGTCCCAAGCCGAGCTGAATATGCTTGACGACTATGGACATGAACTTCGTAGGCAAGCAAAAATATTGAAGGAGGAGAAAGAAGAAAGTAAAAAAAGCGGGAAACAAGTTGACCAGCTCGGGATGCAGAAGAAACAATCGATCCCCCCGCTCATAGTGAAAGCCGGTCCGGAAGAGGACCCCGAGATCATAGCAGCTGCGGCAGCACTTGGATTGACTGTACCGGGTGCCATGAAACAAGCGTCCGAGATTGGTTTGACTCTTCGTGCCTTCTTAGGCCTTGAGGATGCGCCAGTATGTGAGATAGCATTACAATATGTGCGGAATGGGCCTCTCGTCGAGCCTGCGCGGGAAAAGAGTCTACCACCACAAATGCGAAATCTGCTACGTTGGTACAAGCAATTCATAACATGGGCCGACAAAGAATATGTTTATGCGGATGTTACAGAGGAGCATCACACCAAACGGTACTCTGTACAAGTTCATATGAGTGAATTGTTCCAGCTGTTCAATCTGCGCGACCTCGACAAATCTATGCTGAGTTGCTACGTTCTGTAAGTGATTTATTTCTACCTCATCTCGTTCTTCATTGCCTGCACTATATATATATTGTCCTAACTATATTGTTGCGTACGCTATTATGCAGATTGAAGATTTGGGAATGCAAAATAAGAAACATCCATGATGTTGGGTTCATTGACCCACATATCGTTAATGGACATGTGTTACAAAATCACCCCGAAGACATGGAGAAAGACTTGTACAAGTTTCTTAGAAAGCATCAACTCAAAAGTCATATTCTATTTCCTTACCATTTTGGGTGAGTGTTTCTCTCTTGTGCCCATTCTCTTTTGTTTACTCCATGCATGGTATGTCTAATCGATGAGTTATGCATGACTGTGCATGTAACGTGTCCGCAGGTTCCACTGGATTCTGCTAAATATTGAACTTCACACCTCCAGAGTTCTAATCATGGACTCTATGGATTCGGATCCAAAGCGTTGGGCCGACATGAGAAAAATGCTGCAAAAGTAATTATTTTCAATCATTTGAGCTCTATATCGATCGGTCTCTTTCGTTCATTTCCTAATATCAAGTAACTAATAATTTCCTTATTCATTTAATTTTCTTTGCCCTGTAGGGTTTGGAGACGGTTCTCAGAAGAAATTGTCGGTGAATTCAAACATGAGCTAGATTTCAGAAGGTTAGTTAATGTGGATAAGCAGCCACCGGGGACCAATCTATGTGGATACTATGTTTGTGAGAACATCCGGAGACACACCACTGAGCGGAAGGCATCGGATAGCGTGCGGAACGCGACGAATAACTTGCGGAGGAGGCTTAGTCCAGAAGCTCGCTTCCGACCAATTCAAGAAGAATTAGCAGGATTTTTCATGAGGGAAGTCATCAATCCTAAAGGAGAACACTATACCGAGGACGAAGAAATTTATATGCATACCCGAGATTGAAACTTGTACGAAGTTGTATATGGTCATCCATCCTAATTGTGTATGGAAACTTGTTCGAAGTTGTATATGGTCACCCGAGATTGAATATATATTATATATTCCTCTTGAATTCTTCTTGTTTGAAATTTCATATGCATGTATATAGTAGCGTAAAATATGTGTACTGAAACTTTATCAAAATTAAAATAAAACACAAAATATAATATAAAAGAAATAAAACACTCCAAACTAAAAAGAAACCAGGTTTAGGGGGGCTAAAACCCTAAACCTGCGGAGGAGCCCTTTAATCCCGGTTGGCCACGAGAACCGGGACTAAAGGTCCTCCGCCCCGACGGACCACGGGCGCCCACGTGGACGGGCCTTTAGTCCCGGTCAGCCACAAGAACCGGGACTAAAGCCTTTAGTCGCGGTCCGTAAGAGGCGCGACTAAAGGGGGGGGTCTTTAGTCGCGCATATTTAGTCCCGGTTGCACAGCCGGGACTAAAGGCTGTTGCGAACCGGGACTAAAGGGCTTTTTTCTACCAGTGGGACTAGGGACTTTTTAGTTGGGACTAGAAAAAGTCTTAGGACTAGAGAACCAAACACCACCTAACATAGGATGTATGGAGTGCACCGTCATGGCCATGAAAAGGCAAGAGACAGACTTAATTAGGCAATAGTAGGGAGGGCACCATCATGGCCATGGAAAAGCATGAGACAGGCTTAATTAAGGAATAGTGTTTCGCAACAACACAATCATAGATGTGAATGAATCTCTAGCACGTATATATGGCACGCAACTTCGTGTGCCTAAGGCATATCAGGAATGCATGTAGTCCCTCCGTCTCATAACATAAGAGCATTTTTGACAGTACACGAAGGATGTACTATTTACATATTTTATGTAACCACTGTAGAGGAATAGGATGCAACTCTCAATGTATTGATGGTGCATAAGCACAAGTATATATAGTACATAGGGCAAGTCATATCCTCAACTATACACAAGGAGGAGACTTGGAGTACAAGAATACAGGTGCTAAATACATATCTCAACACCCCCCCGCAGTCGAAGCGACACCGTTGCTGACGCAGAGACTGGACCGGAATTCCTCGAAAGACGTCGTGGGCAAGCCTTTGGTCATGATGTCGGCAAATTGTTGGGAGGTGGGAACGTGCAGAACACGGACATGGCCAAGAGCCACCTGATCCCGAACAAAATGGATATCAAGCTCAATGTGCTTGGTGCGACGATGATGAACCGGGTTGGCGGAGAGGTAGACGGCAGAGATGTTGTCGCAGTAGACGACCGTGGCCTTCTCAACAAGACACGAGAGCTCGTGAAGAAGCTGACGAAGCCAGGAGCACTCAGCAACAACGTTAGCCACATCGCGGTACTCAGCCTCGGCGCTAGACCGCGAGACGGTGGGCTGCCGCTTGGACGACCACGACACCAGGGATGGTCCAAGGAAGATGCAATAACCCGAAGTAGAGCGACGGGTGTCCGGGCAACCAGCCCAGTCGGCGTCGGAGTAGGCGACCAGATCAATGGCAGTGGAGGTGCGCAGAGTAAGACCAAGATCCATAGCACCGCGGATGTAGCGGAGAATCCGCTTAACGGCAGTCCAGTGAACATCTCGAGGAGCATGCATATGCAGGCAGACTTGCTGAACCGCGTACTGAAGCTCCGGTCGAGTGAGAGTGAGGTACTGGAGAGCACCAACAATAGACCGGTAGAAGCCAGCATCTGGAGCAGGAGTACCATCACTAGCAGAGAGCTTGGCCTTCGTGTCGACAGGAGTGGCGACCGGTTTGCAGTTAAGCATACCAGCACGATCGAGGAGCTCATGAGCGTACTTCCGTTGATGAAGGAAGAAACCATCAGGACGACGCACCACCTCAACACCAAGGAAGTAGTGCAACGGACCCAAGTTCTTGATGGCAAACTCAGCACGGAGACGATCAGTAAGCCGGCGAAGGAGCTCAGAAGTGCATGCTGTCAGGATGATGTCGTCAACATAGAGCAGCAAATATGCCGTGTCGGTGCCCTGGTGATAAACAAACAGCGAAGCATCGGGGCGTGTAGAGCGAAAGCCGAGTTGATGAAGAAACGCTGCGATGCACTGGTACCAGGCTCGAGTAGCCTGCCTGAGCCCATATAATGAGCGTGAAAGCAGACACACATGATCAGGACATGCCGGATCAACAAACCCCGTGGGCTGTTGACAGAAAACCTGCTCCTCAAGATGACCGTGGAGGAACATGTTGGAGACGTCCATCTGATGAACTGGCCAGGCATGAGAGACCGCCAACTGTAATACAGTGCGGATCGTCCCGGGCTTAACAACCGGAGCGAAGGTGTCAGTGAAGTCCACACCGGCGCGTTGCCGAAAGTCGCGAACAACCCAACGCGCCTTGTAGCGATCAAGAGTGCCGTTGGGACGAAGCTTGTGTTTGAAGACCCACTTCCCGATGATCACATTAGCGTGCCGAGGACGGGGAACAAGCTGCCAGGTCCGGTTCCGCTGCAAAGCATCAAACTCCTCCTGCATGGCGGCCATCCACAAAGGGTCGCGGAGAGCGGCCCGGACTGAGGACGGCAACGGGGAAGGAGCGGACGTCGAGGCGGTGCAGACGTAGTCATCCGCATAGCGGGAGCTCGGGCGAAAGACACCGGTGCGCGAGCGTGTGACGGGGCCGGCCGTCGGGCAGCCGCGGGTGGCAACCACGGTGTCCACGGGAGAGGCCGTGGCCTCCACGGTGTCGTCGGGAGAAGCGGGCCGGGCGGAGGACGAGGCCACGGCGTCGGGAGAGCCAGGCGACACCGGGGCCGCGATCGCGCCAGCGGGCGACCGAGGCGGGGTCGACGTGGCGCTAGGAGAGGCCGCGCCAGGTGAGGCCGCGCCAGTGGGGGCCGGCCCAGCCGCTGGCCCAGCATGCGGCCCAGCATGCGGCCCAGCATGCATGGCAGAGGAGCGGGGCGACGTAGGCGACGTCGACGCGGCTCCAGGCGACGAAGGCACCGAACCGGAGGAGGGAGCCGCGGATGGCCCCG
>NC_057808.1:14786629-14789078 GCF_018294505.1 Triticum aestivum | reverse complement strand
TGCCGGGAGGTGATGACACGGTGAGACACGGGGTCATAGCAGCGATAACCCTTAGTGTTGGCCGGGTAACCAAGAAAGACACATGGAACGGAACGAGGAGCGAGTTTATGAGGTGTGGTGGCGGTGGTGTTGGGGTAGCAACGGCAACCGAAAATTCGGAGACCATCGTAGGAGGGAGGAGCGCCATATAGGAGATGGTGAGGCGCATAGTTCCAGCGCGGACGGCATGGCCGGAGGTTAAGGAGGAGGGTGGCGGTGGCGAGGGCATCTGGCCAAAACCGAGAGGGCATGTAGGCATGGAAGAGAAGGGTACGCACACACTCATTGAGGGTGCGTAGGATGCGCTCGGCACGGCCATTCTGCTGGGAGGTGTATGGACACGTGAGACGAAACACGGTGCCGTGGGAGGAAAGAAGGTGGCGGATGGTGAGATTGTCGAATTCTTTCCCGTTGTCGGTCTGAAGTGCGAGTATGGGTCGCCCAAACTGTGTGTAGACATAAGCATAGAATGCAATGAGGGTGGCGGCAACATCGGATTTCCTACGAAGAGGAAATGTCCACACAAAGTGAGAGTAATCATCCAGTAAAACGAGATAATAAAGATAACCAGAATTACTAGGTACTGGAGAGGTCCATACATCGCTGTGAATCAACTCAAACGGAAAAGATGCAACTGTGGAAGAGGAACTAAAAGGAAGGCGAACATGTTTGCCTAACCGACAGGCTTCACAGGAGTGAGCGGCCGTTTTATTACAGGAAAAAGAAAATCCTCTCATTATTTGACGAAGTGAAGAAGTGCTAGGATGCCCGAGACGAGCATGCCAAAGATCGACGCCTGCGGAAAAAGCGCGAGGACCACCCGGAGATGACGGCGACTGAACTGGGTAGAGGTCGCCGGGACTGTCACAGCGGTGAAGAATCATCCTGGTGCGAGCGTCCTTAATAGAAAAGCCAACTTCGTCAAATTCCACAGTTACAAAATTGTCACGAGAAAGATTACGAACAGAAACTAAGTTCTGAATAAGATGAGGAGAAACAATGACATTATTAAGAGAGAGAGGTCGAGAGTTAGAGGGAAAGGGTGCAGAACCGACATGAGAGATGGGAAGACCAACACCGTTACCGATGATGATGCGAGATGGAGTGGAAGTGGGATGGACGGAGGAGAGGTTACCCGGATGAGCGGACATATGGGAGGTGGCGCCGGAGTCCATAATCCAATCGCCGCCACCACCTAAGTATGGCGGCGGCTGCTGCAGTGCCGCTAGAAGGGCCGGGTCGTAGTAGGGGGCGCCGTACGCGCCGGGAGCGCCGAAGGGGGGCGCGACAGGAGGGGCGCCGTACGCGCCATATGCGCCGGCAGGCGCAGCCAGGAGCGCCTGGTGAGCGCTAGGGCGGGGGCCAAGGATGCCCGGGGCGGGGGGCCGCGGCACGGGCATGCTATATGCGTGCACGACCCCCGTCCAGGGGTTATAGCCACCGGCCCAGGGTGGCAGGGGCTGCTGCTGGGGAGCCTGACCGCCACTGCCGCCCCCTTTGCCGCCGCCTTGGCATTGGCTGCCGCGACCGCGG
Source organism: Triticum aestivum (assembly GCF_018294505.1). NCBI lineage: Eukaryota > Viridiplantae > Streptophyta > Magnoliopsida > Poales > Poaceae > Triticum > Triticum aestivum. The sequence goes on along the minus strand of NC_057808.1, from coordinate 14,787,506 downwards.
CGACGGTTGCCGCCGTTCCCACCGGTGCGCGGAGGTTGGGGCGGCTGCGGCACCAGCGTAGGGTGCGGGACAGCCGGAGGACGGGGCGCCGAGGGTGGTGTAGAGGCGCCGGTGGAGAAGCCGGCGGCGAGCGCGGTGTGGACGGCGCGGGTGCGGAGGTGCTTCATCCGCCGCTCCTCAAGGCGAAGATAGGCCACCGCCAGCTCGTAAGTAGGGTTGGCCATGAGGGTGAGGTTGGAGGCGGCGTTGCCGAAGTCCTCGTTGAGGCCGGCGGTGAGCGTCGAGAAGAGAAGCTCGTCGCCCACCTTGAACCCGACGTCGTTGAGCTCGTCGGAGAGGGTCTTGAGCCGGAGACAGAAAGCGTCGGTGGTGGAGTCGTTCTGGTGGCACCCAAAAAATTCCTGCTGCAAGAAAACAATCCGTTGGAGCTTGTTGTCGGTGAAGAGGCCATTGATCTTGGTCCACACCGTGTAGGCATCGTCCCCATCGCGAACGACGGTGTGGAAGATGTCTGGAGGGACGGTGAGGAAGAACCACCGGATGAGGGTGGCGTCAATGGCGAGCCAGTTGGCGTCGTGGGCGCCGGCAAAGAAATTGGCGAGACCGTCCACATGATCACGAAGGTTGTACTCGCGGAAAAGGAGATTGAAGTAGGTTTTCCAAGCATAGTAGTTTGCGGAGGCGTGGGAGAGGATAATGGGGACGTGATCGGAGAGGTGGATGTTGCGGATGTCGGCAGCTTTGGGCTCATCGGGCTCGGACCCGTAGGAGGAGTCGAACAGGTTGCTAGGAGGGGCGCTGGAGGAGGAGGAGGTGCCGAGGGCTGACATGGCAGAAGGAGGGGTGGCGGCGCGGGATGGGATCGGGGAGGGGTTTA